>NW_020954548.1:34528067-34575835 GCF_900497805.2 Vombatus ursinus | reverse complement strand
GTGGTGGGTTCACATGGCTAGAGAGGAGAAGGGAGAGTATTTCAGAAAAAAAAAATGTTGAAAACTATCATTACATGTGATTGAGGAAGAAATAAGATACTATTTACATTAAAAATACCACCTGTAAAAAATAACTACACAGAACCATAAAATCAATACATGCAATGATTACAAAATGATTGGAAACAACCATAAAAGAGTAATAAAGAGATGACAGGAAGGCATTGGCAGTTTTTGAACATGAAAGTGACACAGTCAGACATGAGAGTAGCTGTGTGGAGGATAAATGGAGGGCTGGGTTAGGAGTAAAATCCAGGCAAGCTGTGATGAAGGTGTGAGCAAGAGTCATGGTTTTGTGAATCGGAGAAGAGGACACATAGAGAGATGTTTTGGAAGTAGAAGCAACAAAACTCGGCAACTAATCAGTAGGATAATATTTTAACACTCACCTCATTAGGCTTTTGTGAAAATCAAATGAGATAATGTGTACAGTTTTGTAAAAAACACTATGTAAATATTGGCTGCAATATTGTTTTCCCTCCAGCTCTTATCCAAATGGACTTTTTGAAGGCAGAATATTCTAGAGTTTTGTAGAATTGAAGGAATTGTATCACTTGGCAGTCATCTCATTTTCCTGTCTTTGGAACCCAGATAATTTGATAAATTCCTTGGGATTGACTTTCTAGTACCATAGTGGAAGAGTTAATTCCTTTACCATTCATTATACATCCATAAGGAATCTAGATTCAGTTATTTTTTTAAATTTTTTTTTTCTTTTTTGCTTAGGCAGTTGGGGTTAAGTGACCTGCCCAGGGTCACACAGCTGGTTAGTGTCAAATGTCTGAGGTCGGATTTGAACTCAGGTCCTCTATCCACTGTGCCACCTAGCTGCCCCTAGATTTAGTTATTAACGATTGCTTAAGTGTGCAACAAATAATCTATGACCACAATAGGTATACAATTTTAATTTTCCTTTATACAGTATCTAAGATTAGCAGAATTGCATTTTGTGTTATTCCCTTGACAACAGATAGATAGTGTAGATCCAAGAAAATAGTGATTTGTTTTGGTTTGGTTTTCTGAGCTTATGATTTATGTAACAAACTGTTGTCACTTTGACAACTTCTGTAGGCAGGGAACTTGGTGATGGGCAAGATACTGCCCCCTCTCTCCACTCATTTCGTAGTTGGTTTAAGGCCTTCTAAACATAGTTAATGTGCTTACACACATACATGCAGACCAAAGACCTACTCAACGCATAATCTTTGGTTTTTTTTGTTTTCTTTTTTTTAGTTTTTTAAATTTTAAATTTTAAATTTTTTTAAATTTTTAATTTTGTTCTCTTTGTTACATTGGAACAGCTCCTTATTTTGCTTTAGAGCACAATATGTTTCATTCAGATTATATATTATGGCAAATTACATCATTAAACAAACTAAAAGTTTTATGGAGTACTTAACTGTGTACAGGTGCAGGGTATTATTTCGACCCTGAGACACAAAGATGTATAAATTGAATATAATTGTCAAGTGAGTGGTGCAGACCATTGCAATAGGAGATGTGAGGGGGGAAGAAATTTCATAGTGTTGAGGGTAAGGAAATCTTCATAGGGAATGTGGGAATTTGAGGTGGATCTTGAAAAAGTGGTGGGTTCACATGGCTAGAGAGGAGAAGGGAGAGTATTTCAGAAGAACAAAGGCTGTTAATCTTGTCACATTCTGAGAACTGTGGATAAACTAGTTTGGTCATAAAAGAATGTTGATAGTAAAGTCAGGAATGATATTAAAAGGATGGGGTTGGATTGTGGAGTATCTTAAATGCCAGGCTAAGGAATTTAGATTTGATCCTTAGAGCAATAATGACCAGAACTTGAATTTTGTGACTTAATTGTATCATATTCTTATTTGAGTATTTTCTTTTTCAATTGAAGGTATGGATGATAAGAATGCCACAAAACTGAATGAACTTATTCAAGTTGGGTAAGTCAGCATTTTATTTTCTATTATTAATGAACTCTGCTGATTGGTTAAGTATCCTGATTCTTTTGGAGGAGTTTGACAGATTAATTTTAACGCTATATATCTTTACTCTGTGTACTTTTTAATTCTCTTTTTCCAGTGAAAACTGATTTCATAATAGATCTGAGAATATTTGTTGGAAAAAAAATCACACTTGTTGGTTTCCCCTACCCCATCTTCCTTAAAAATTTGACCATACTGAAAGTAAGAAAGGCAGTTGATATTGCTTAAGAGTATCTGAGCATTCTATAGGGCAAGGGTGGGAAACATGTAACCTCAAGGCCAAATGTAATCTTCTAGGTCCTTGGGTGCAGCTTTTTGACTAAGTCAAAGTTTTCAGAACAAATCCTTTTGAGGATTTAAGGACCTAAAAACCCACATGTGGCTTCCAAACTGCAGGTTCCACACCCTTGCTGTAGGACTTGATCAAAGCCTCTTTACATTGTCCTGACTGCTATTTTGTTGTTGATCCATTCTGTAATCTTTTATATCTGCATACAGGCGCATTCTCCCTTTGCCAGTACATCTCATGATTTTGTTAAAAGTTTATATTGATCTCCAGTTTTCCTCTTGGATTTAAAGGCTACGGGTGATATTAAAGATGCAGAAGAAAAAAGGCCAGCCAACATAGCACATTGTGGATGCTGACTGAGCCTCCTTTCTTTACAAAGTACTGGCATTTATTCTTTCCTTTTTTTTTCCTTCCCTCTCCCTTTTCCCCTTTCCATTTCCCTTCTCCTTTCCCCTTCTTCTCCCTTTCCTTTCCTCCCTACAAAAGCACAATTCATTGTCATCTGAATAAGTAAAGATACAGTGATTAGCTACAGATAATAATTATCTCTTTCAATGGTTTCTAGTAATAGATACATTTGCAGCTGGAATTAACAAGCTATTATGTTATTTGTTTGACTTCGTAATTTCTACCTTAAATTATTCCTAATTAATTGGCTAAAAGACATAATGGCTGTGTGTACATAAACAGGTGGGTAGGTATTCCCTCAGAAAACATAGTTTAACAAACTTTATAGCTTCATGAATATCATCAGTAAATCAGCTAACTGGTTACCAGTAAATCTAATAGCTAATTATTTGCTATTGTTTCTGCTAATTGTTGAATAAGATAGGACTGTGTCAGAACAACAGGTTCCTAAAACCTACTTTGATTTTACTAACTTCATCAGTGTCATGTTATAAAACCAATATAAATCCATCAGTGCCTGGCAGATTTGTAGTGAAGTATTCTAATCCTATATCCTCTGAATTCACTTTTTTTTTTTTAACTTAACAACATTCCACATTTATTAAACACCTATTTTATGCAACATGCCATGACCACTGCCTTCTGTCAGGAATGCACCACCCTGACAGCAAGTATCCTGAAACCTGTGAAACAGGAAGCTCTAAGAAAATAAGGTAGGGCTTGGCAAATCTATTGAAGGAAGTAACTATCTCTATCCATGGGATATAAAAGCATCATTGCCTTTGGGTGCCCATGCCTAATACCTCAGATAGTTCAAAGTATTGACCGACTCAGGAGACCTGTCCCAGAAATACCAGCATAGGCAAATACTGACACAGTGGAAAAATCCCCCAGGGATCCATATCCCCACTAATGTACATCTCTGCTGCCCCAAGTTCTCACTGGGCTCTCTTCTTTTTTTTTTTTCTTATTTATTTATTTTTAGTTTTTAACATTAACTTCCACAAGATTTTGAGTTCCAAATTTCCTCCCCATCTTGTCCCTCCTCCCACCCCAAGATGGCATGCATTCTGAATACCCTTTCCCCTAATCTGCCTCCCTTCTATCTCCCCCTTTCCCTTTTGTTTTCCTGTAGGGCAGGATAGATTTCTATACCTCATTGCTTGTATTTCCTAGTTGCATGTGAAAACAGTTTTTAACATTTGTTTTTGGAACTTTGGGTTCCAAATTTTCTCCCTTCATCCTTCCCCACTTACCCTCATTGAGAAGGCAAGCAACTTGATACAGGTTATACATGTGTAGTCACGCAAAACACTTCCATAGTAGTCATGCTGTGGAAAACTAACTATATTTCCTTTCATCCTATCCCACCCCCCATTTATTCTTGAATTCACTCTTTCTAAATAAGTCAGAGGGAACTATTCCACTGATGTCCTTGCTTGATCAGAATCCCCTTCTAGAATGGTACTGTACGTTGGACTTTTTGCCTTAAACTGAGGAATGGACAATACATTCTTCAGTGTTTGGTACTAGAAAACACCATGTACTAGAGAATATCTGTACTAGATAGCTTAAAGCGAACACCTGGAATGGGAGGCTACTGGGAACTGTTCTGGAAAAGAGCAGATCTGCTCTTGTCTTGTAAGTCAGCACAGCGTTCTCTTCCACGTGAGCACTTAAGCATATTACAGTAAAATCCCTTTTTTATGTAGCACTTTTTGCACAAAAGGTGGGTTAATGGAATGGAAGTGTTTTGAAAGAGATTTAGAAGTTTTTCATGTGATTGCTTTCCCCACATTTGTTTATATTTTAATTTATTAGAAGTTGTGTGTGTTTTATTCTCCCATCATTATTCAAATGTAATAGATTTTTAACACTAATAGAATTTTTAGGTAAATAGTCCATCCTTATTTTTCCAGAAAACTTTCTTTGAAATGACCTTGGTCATGTTCCATTTTGTTCATCCAGATTGGCTTTAATATTGTTTTTATGTGAAAAAGTTTAGTGTAACAAATGTTTAACAGTATTACCAGTATTACCAGTAAATGTATTACCAGTAATAAACTGGTAAAAGAGCGTAAACGTATACCTCTAGGGTAGAGGTTCCTAAACTTATTTGGCCTGCTGTCTCCTTTAAAAAAATAAAAAATTACTCAATGCCCCCCTGGGAATCTACTTTCTCTAACCCTTTAATGTTTTTGTTTTTTTTGTGTGATTTCAAAAATATAATTTTTTTTAAATGATGCATCTCAAATTTGATAATTTATTGTAGATTTGTGGTTTTTTTCTTGCATTGATTTTTTTTTTTTTTTTTCCTTTTTGGTGAGGCAGTTGGGGTAAATGACTTACCCAGGGTCATACAGCTAGTAAGTGTCAAGTGTCTGAGTCTAGATTTGAATTCAGGTCTTCCTGACTGCAAGGCCGGAGCTCTATTCACTGCGCCACGTAGCTGCCCCCTGCATTGAAATTTTGATGGCACAGTATTGCGTCAAGTAACTGTATAGTATTGTATTGTAAACAAGTCATTATATACACATATTCCTACCAATCCGTGCTAGACGTTTTGTGTGTTTATTTTGAAAATAATATCATCATTACAGCTTTAACTCTGTTACACAACAGATGAAACATGTACAAACAGTTCTTCATAATTTTTTTCTCTTCTTTCCTTGTGCTTCCACTGTTCCCTTACTTTTATTCAGTAACCCCCAATTGTACCCAAGGCTACTCCCTCCCCACCCCAAGTCATTCCAGCACCCCACAGAGGGCAGTGTAGCCCACTTTGGGAACCTCTGCCTAGGGCCTAGCCATAGCACAATGCTTTGCAAGAAATAGGAAGCTGAATTGAATTTATATAGAGTGCCTTAGACTGTCAGCTAGGAAGAGTTTTTCTTGCAGTATTAAACTCATACTACTTTAGAGGACCTATTTTTCTCTATTAGTGTTATATTTAATTTGAAGTGAGACTTGTAAATATTTGTTCTTACCTTATATGGTTATTGAGCCTAAAAAATGGAACGATGTGATCAATATTTCTTGACTTTGGGGGGAAGTGGGGGAATAACATTGCCATAACAGAAACTTTTACTTTTTACCTAGGAAGTCTTTGGTATCTTTAAGTCTATTTGTCCATTCTGGACTTTTAAATTTTTATTTATGGCACCACTATTTTCCCAGTTGCCATGGCTCAAAAACTCAAGCCATCTTTTTTTTAAAAATTGCCGTTGCATTTTTATAAACTTGACAAACATTAACAAAAATGTACATTACTTCGTGAAAAGAACAGAAAAAAGGACTGTATATGAAATGGTGAATCTCAACCACGTACACCTTGCCTTTTTAAAAGTACATTTCAAGTTTAAAAAGTTCCAACAGTACCGTGCTTTGTGTGTGTCCCCTTCTAAGCTTTCTCCTGGTTTCTTCTGCTTATTTTTAGTGATCCATTGATTATCTTTTCTTACTTTTTTATTACTTTACTTTATTTTATTTTTATTTGTTTTTATTTACCCACAGATCATCATAATCCTCCCCCCCCATCTCCCAGTCACCCTGTATTATAACATACATACATTCATATATGCTGACACAAAGTTAATTCACACATTGGTCATATCTGAAGATTGATTTTTCATTCTGTGTCTTTAATCTACCAAGAGGTTGGAGGCATACTTCTTCATGAGTCTTCTGGAATTATGATCGGTCATTTCATTGAACATAGCTCTTAAGTATTTCACAGTTATTTTCCTTTACAGTGTTGTAATCATTGTATAAATTGTTTTCCAAGTTCTGCTCCTTTCATTCTGCCTCAACTTTATTTTTTTATCAATTTTTACTTTTATCCTGAATTTTAAAAAGCACCAAATGGAATGGATCTACATATCTACAGCTTTCTTTTCTTTCTTTCTTTTTTTTTTTTTTTGTAATATATAATAAGATCAACTGGTGGTTTTTTAAGCTATCCTCCTTGTCTGGCCACTCAGCCTTCTTTCTGTAATCTTCTCATTTAAAAAAATGACCCTATGACCTTTAAAAATTTAACATCCTCTTCCTACACCTCTCCTCCAAATTGGAAAGAGAAGCAAAAACAAAGTCCTCGTGAAAAAATATGCCTGGCCAAGCAAAAACAAATTCTTCTATTGGCAGTGTCCAAAAATGTATATTTTACTTAAGATCTGGAGCAAAGCATCTTTTTGTCAAGAGGTGGGTTCTGTACCTGTTCATTCAAATCCTTCAGGCTTTCTTTGACCCTTTCCCTCTGGTCCTTTCTTAAGGCACGGAAAGTATAGTACCATTCCATTCCATTCATATACCATAATTTTTTTTTTCAGCCATTCCTCAGTTAATGGATATTCACTTTGTTTCCAGTTCTTTGCTACAACACAAGTGCTGTTACAAATATTGTAGGCCATGTTGGACCTTTCCCTCTTCTTTGATCTGTTCTAGGTGTTTAGGAGATGGACCTCACTAGGTATTGTCCTCGTTGGACTGTGTAGTGACAGTTCCTTCTTATCTTTTCCCATCAGGACTTACTTCTGTTGATGCTTTTAATAACTATCTTTAGTAAGTGGGACAAAGAGACCAAAAGTACAGTCAAATACTTCATGGAACCCCCTTTCCAGGTTTCCTTGTTTAGGGATACGCTTTCACAATATATTTTAATTTTAGAGGTTTTTCTTTCCATGGGCAGCTTGTTATATCATATAAGGTGCTGAACTTGGAGCCAGAAGAACTGTGTTCAAATTTCACCTATAATAAATATTTTATAGCCTCGTTTCTGGACAAGTCCATTGTTAGCTTCCTCATCTGTAACATGGAGATAATAATACCTCTGTTAATAGCCTCCCAAGATTGTTGTTAGACTCAAATAAGATAACATGTGTAAAGTGACATTAATGTTAAGTTATTAGTATTCCATCTTTCTTGGTGCTTTTTCATTTTATCACCTCAAGTGATGAAGAAAATGTGGAAAGGGTTTGACTTGTGCCGTCCAGTCACTGAAACTTTGACTTTGGCATTTGCTAATTTCTCATCCCTTGGTTCATTGTTCTCATTAGTTTGGGCTTCTCTTTTATTACTTTCAACTAATGCTCTCACCTCACAATTCACTGAGAAGTTCAAGACCATCATTCAAGGGCAAGCTTCTCTATCTGTGTCACTTGTTCTGTCAGTGGAACTCTGCGTTCATCCTCTCATTCCCTTTAAGTTCAGAGGAATAAATTATCTTCCCACTCAGGAAAATCCTCATGTTCTCTGTGTAGTAGGTGCTCAGTAGCTATTTATTGAGGGTTATAATGTTTTACACTTCTGCCTTCTAGGGCTTTATCCTCAAATTCAATTTTTCCTACTCTAATAGCTTTAGCTTTCCCTCTCTGTTCATTGTAAACTTACTCAACTCCTCTTTTATCTTAGAAAAAGCCTTCATTTAAACTTGTTTTCCCTTCCAAATACTGTCCTGTTTCTTTTTTCTTTTAAAAACGACTTTAGCGGGAGCCAAGATGGTGGAGTAAGAAGTAAGTCAGTCTTTCCCTCTCTTATTGACCTTTGAAAGCCCAGATAATAATCACCCCAGGAAAAACCCTAGAGCAGCTATGCCAGCAGAAATATGGTGTATAGCAGTCTTGTAGCCCAGGAAGCTTGGGGGATTAATGGGAAAGGTCCCTTTTGCTCTGGAGTGGAGGGAGCAGTACAGGACAGGAAGCATCCCAGCAAGCCCCACCTCAGCAAACCAGGGAGAGATCCTGAGCCCCAGGGTGGTGGAGCAGGCAAGTACTAACACCAGGAACCTCTTCCCCCCCCACCCCACCCCCCAAGGGCCTCAGTACAGGCAGGGGAAGCAGTAAACACCAACTCAGAAAACCACCACTTGCACTGGCATTCTCCAGCCGCCAGATCTCCTAGTGCTTCTGCACAGCTCCAGACTGGCAAATATCCTCCAGCAGCCAAACATTTGAGTGCTTTAAAGAAGCCTGGGTAAGCAGGCATCCTCCAGGGGCCAGATTCTCCACCCTCACCCCGAGAGCTCCAGTGCTGCTGACTCCAGCTCAGCACCAGATAAGCTGCCAGATCCCTACAGCCTCCAGATGCCAGTAATTAAGGCCCCAGCGCACAAAGCCATTGACCAGGTCACAGTCTCCCAGCACAAAAACCTTGGGTCAGTGCCCCTTGTGCTCCAGCAGGAGAGCTCAACTTTAAAAGCCAGGAAACAGGCAAACACCACGAGCAGAGAGCAGAAATGGACAATGACCTTAGATTCTTATGGGAACAGGGAAGATCAAGGCACAAATTCAGAAGAGGACAACATTGTCAATATACCCACATCCAAAACCTCAAAGGGGAATATGAACTGGTCTTAAGCCTAAAAAGCCTTCTTGGAAGAGCTCAAGAAGGATTTTAAAAGTCAAATAAGAGAGGGAAAAGAAAAATTGAGGAAGGAAATGAGAAGTATGGAAGAAAGAGTCAATAGCTTGGGAAAAGAAGGACGAAAATTGACTATAGAACATCCTTGAAAAAATACAATTGACCAAATGGAAAAAAGGTACACTGAAGAAATCAACTCCTTAAAAAGTAGAATTAACCGAATGGAAAAAGAGGCACAAAAACTCATTGAAGAGAAGATTCCTTAAAAAGTAAAATTGGCCAAATGGAAAAGAAGTACAACATCCAATAGAAGGAAACAATTTGTTAAAAATTAGAATTGGGCATGTGGAAGCTAATGACTGTATAAGATATCAGGAATCAGTGAAACAGAAAGAAAATAATGAAAAAAAAAGAAGAAAACGTAAAATACCTCATTGGTAAAACAACTGACCTAGAAAACAGATCCAGAAGAGACAATTTAAAAATTACTGGTTTACATAAAAACCATGATTTAAAAAAAGATTATAGACAGCATCTTTCAGCAAATCAAGGAAAAGTGCCCTGAGGTCCTGGAACCAGAAGGTAAAATAGTCATCGAAAGAATCCACTGATCACCTCCTGAAAAGAGATCCCAAATTGAAAATGCCAAGAAATATTGTAGCCAAATTCCTAAACTACCAGGTCAAAGAGATATCTTCTGCATGCAGCCAGAAAGAAACAATTTAAATATCATGGAACCACAATCAAGATTACACAGGACCTTTCAGCTTCTACATTAAAAGATCAGAGGGTGTGTAATAGGATATTCCATAAGGCAAAGGAGCTTGGATTACAACCAAGGATCAGCTACCCAGTGAAACTGAGCATAATCCTTCAGGGAGGAGATGGATATTCAGTGAAACATGTGTCTTCCAAACCTTTCTGATGAAAATACCAGAGCTCAACAGAAAATTTGATCTTAAAATATAAGATTGAAGAGATGTGTAAAAAGGTAAATAGGAAAGAAAAAACAACATATTATTAATAAGGACAAAGTGTTTACATTCCTGCAAGGGAAGATGATACTTGTAACTCTTGAGAACTGTATCATTACTATGACTCCAAAAGACTCAGGATGGAAAATGCTATCCACATCCAGAGAAAGAACTTTGGAGTCTGAATTTGCTCCTCTTTTCTTTTGTTTTGTTTCTTCTTTCTCGTGGTTCCTCCCATTAGTTCTAATTATTCTTTACGTCATGACTAATGTGAAAATATGTTTAATATGAATGTCTAAGTAGAGCCTTTATCAGATTGCCCACTGTATTGGGGAGGGAGGGGGAGAATATTTAAAACTCAAAATCTTATAGAAGTGAATTTTTAAAACTAAAAATAAATTAATTATTTTTTAAAAACCCTTCAGATTAGTGATTTATGCTTATATCTTTTTCTCTTTCTTTAATTGCTTGTAATCTAACAATCCTTCCTAGCCAAATCCAGTGCTATTTTTATAAAGTGTGGATAAAAGCCCTACCTCATAAGAATACTCAAATGGAGTAACTATATGAAACTATTTTGAGATTTATAAAGGACAAAATATTAGGTGAAACCCAAATCCTCTCCCATATGGGTTTGCTCTAGTAGGTTAACTTTGGGTTTCTTTGTCTCCTCCTTAGTCCCTTCCACAGAATGCTGGCAAGCTGATTTGTCCACAGTGATCCTTTTATCATATCCTTTCTTTGTGCAGGACCCTTCAATGGAATACGTAATTATTTATTGAATGAAATCATATGATCAGAGATTGAATTAAAAAATACTTTAGAGGCCATTTAGTCCAGCAATACCAAACTCTGTCTCCATTTTACAAATGAGAAAATTGAGGCTGAAAGTGTAAGTGACAGAGCCAGGACTCAAACCCAAGTTCCTTTACACTAAATCCAATACTTTTTCCACTGAATTATGTGTCTCCGAATTTCTTAGCCCTGCAGTCAGAACCTCTTAAAGAACTGACCCCTGGACCTCTCCAGTCTTAACATTTTCTAGTCTCCAAAATGCTCTCTTCATTCTTTTCAGGCCATTTCATTCCTGACCCCCACATACACTACCGACTTTGTCTTTCTGCTTTTTCTCTTAATAGTCTCTCCTTTATTGAGTGCTATAAATCACATTTCTGTATTTTCCTCATACTTAGCTGTGAACTCATTTTTTATAAGCATCCTTCCTTTAATAATCTCACCACATGCTTATCTTTACCTGTGCCGTTCTCAGTTCCTCAATTTTCTGTAACATGCTACCATATAATCATGTGCTGCCTGATACTTGTTTTCCAGATTCATTTTTATGTGTACTTTGTTCAGTCAGAGTTTAAAGTCCTTTAGGACAGGAGTTATTTCTGTGTTCCTGTAGGCCTCACAGTGTCTATAATAATGCTTTGCTTATGAGAGGTGTACAGTAAATAATTGTTTAATGAACTACATCAAATTTCTGAGCATAGAAAGCACAAGCAAGAAATGTCTTGCCTGGACCTTTCAGAGCATTTGAAATAGTTTAGTTAAGATTAGTGATTCAGAAGGGATCTGGAATTCTTAATACTATCTTTGATTACATGGAAATATTTAGTCCTCAGTACAAATGAGACTTTTCATCCTTCTTAGTTACTGGGTTTAGGGGTTTCCCCTAATGAGTTCTTAAAGTCTATTGAAATTTTTTGCCTTAAGCAGTTAGTGAGCATGTTGAAAACAAGAGAGTGCAAGTGAATTGGGGAATTTTAAAAGTGGGACTAGAACTCTGATTTCTGATTTTAGGCTCTTAGGATTTAGAGATTGAATGGAATTTAAATTATCAAGCCCCCAAGGACCTTTTTATAGGCAAACAATAAGGTTTTGGTGTTTGGAAAACCAGAGTAGTTTCAGGCATTTGCCTACACTCACATATTCTCTCCTGTGCTTTGTTTTTATCACAGTCCCTAAAATAGAATAGTCGTTATGTAAATGCTGTATAGAACTAGAGTTGAGTTCAGCACTTATTAAGTGTCTGCTATTGTTCTTGGGACTGTACTAGTCACTTGAGATAATAAAACAAAAACAAAGCAGTTCTTGCACTTGAAGGGCTGACGTTCTTCTAGGGGACACCACATAAACACAGATAAGTTTTAAAATGAAAGGAGGAAAGAAGGAGGTTTTTAATTTATGATCAACTGGAATTACTTAGTGATACCTGTCAACTGCAGACAAAGGGGCACCATAGAGATTTTATTCTATGTGTAATAATATGAATCAGCTTACATTGCTTTAGGCTACAAGTGGGGTTTTGTGGCTTTGAAAGCTAATATTTGCTTCCCTGGAGACCTCACATATTAGGATAAATATGTAAAACATAGTATGTAATATTTGGCCATATAGTACATTTTATTTAAATGTTAACTTTTTTTTTTCTTTTTTTAGACACAGCAATCTCATCCCAATAAACACCTGTTGTACATTCCCATTAAAAAGTTAAAACAAAACCTATATTGTAGCCATTGTGACCATCAGGACATGTGATAGTTGATCAGGAAAAAAAAAAGGAAGAATGTTTTAACTAACATTAGTCATCTAGAACCAACAGGGGTTGTTATGATTACTTAAATTCTCTTTTAGTGCTCTCCTAGTTTGTATTATTATAGTTGTTTGTTATTTTGGTTCTGCTATTTTTGTTTTGTATCTTTTAGTCAAGCTTTCCCATGTTTCTCTCAATTCTGCATAGTTAACATTCCTTATAGCAAAATAATGTTATTACATTTTGATAGCACAGTTTGTTGCTTCCATCAGCAGGCAAATTAATTTGCAACTTCTTGCTAAAAATATACAGTACATCTGTTGATATTTTGGCACATAAGGACTCTTTCTGTCATTTTTGTCTTCAAGGTATAATACCAGTAGTAGGATCACTACCACAAGTATAAAGGGTTTAGTAACTTTTAAAAAATAATTCCAAATTGTTTTCCAGAACAATTGAACCAACTTATAGCTCTATCAACAGCATACTTGTATTCCCACAGCCTCTTAAATACCGACTTTTCATCTTTTTTATTATCTTTGCTAATTTAATAGGGGTAACATAAAAATCTTGATTTTTAAAACAATTGATTTTGTATAGGCATTTGGAGCTTTTAAAAATATAATTGTTAACTCTTTTCATCAATGAACTTATTAATTGGGAACTGACATATTTCAGCTTATTCTCTATAGCTTTTGAATATTTGAATTCTTTCAAAGATATATAAATTATATATGTATAAATATATAAAATATATTTAATATATTATATATAAAAATATTCTCCCCCATGTATAATTTTGCTCATTTTTGCTCTTTAGTTGCATTGCTTTCTTTTGTGTAAAAACTATTTAAGTTTATGTAATCAAAGTTGTTTTTCCTTTCATGACATCTCTCTCCTTTGTATTTTTCATTAATGATAATTGTCAAAGATTTTTTTCTTATATCACTTTTTAGAAAGATTTAACCTTTTATATTTAGGTTACTTTTTCATTTATAATTGTGTATGGCATAAGATGTTTTTCTAAGCTAATTTCCAACTAGAGAAGTTCTTTCTGAATTTTTAAGCAATTCCTCATTGAATAGTCGGTATTTTTGTGTTATTAGGTTTATTGAACATTAAATGGATATATGCGTTTGTTTCTGGGCCTTCCTTAAAAGGGCTATGTCAGTTTTACAGGTTTTGTATTTCCATTGCCTAGCACAGTGTATGTCACGTAGTAGATGCTCAATAAATGTCTATCGTTTGATTGTATTCATGTAATTTTATATTTTTAACTAGTACTAAAAAGTTTTGATTATTGCTTTATAATATAATCTGATATTTAGTGATTATGGGTCCTTTTCATTTTTACCTTCTTCATTTTTTTTCCGTTGACATTCTTGACCTTTTGTTCCATATTAATTTTTTATTTAGCTTTATAAGTTATAGATTTGATATTTTGATTGGTACAGTGCTAATTCTGTAGATTAGTTTTAGGGAATATGGTCAGTTTTATGTTAGCATAGCACAGCCAGAAACATTTGATTTGTTTCTAAATTTTTTATGTCTTCATTTTATTTATATAAACTTTTTTGTTGTTGCTTTTATAGAGGTACTTCTACCTTAATTGACTACTGCACTCGCCAGCACAGAATACTGTGCATTCTCTAAGGTCTAGCCTTTCATTGCCCAATCCCTCTCCCTAGTCCTATTATAAAAAGCGAAGTTTTTTGTTCTAAATTTTGTTTCTTTCTTCATGTCTCGCACAACTCCTTCCCCTCAATCTTTCACCAGAGAGCTTTGCTTCATGCAACAACAGGAAAATAGGTCATTGGTCAAGAGCTCCATCTTCTGCCCTACACTACCTCTCAAAGTCTTTTGACATAATCTCTTACTCTCTCATTTATGTTAGTTTATGATGAACTGGCCCTTTTCCCCCACCAAGGCTCCTTGTACTCTCCATCCTGTTACTCCCTCTCCACTTCATCACTTTGCTTCCACAGTCACTCTGTCATTGTCTTTTCTCCCTTTCTTCTTTCTTCCACTTTTTCTTTCCCTGTTTTTTCTCCCTTCTTTTCCCTTTCTCTTTCTTCTCCCTCTTCCTCTTGCCCTATACCAAGGAGAGAGAAGTCCTTAGACAATACAATTTTTTTAAAGAACATACAATTTTATGCTAAGGCTGTTTGTTGAGTTAAGAAATGTAAGCTATTTAGAAAACACTCTAGAAATCTTGGCACCTGATAGCTGAGCTGTTGACAGAGGGCTGCTGTGCATAATTTTCAGGTAGCACCTAATTATTGCTTAGAAATAGGAAACTAATAAGTAAAAAGAAATGTTTCATTTTAATGTCAGATAGAAGTAGTCATGGAATTGTATGCAGTGTAGGACCCTTTTATAGACTTGGGAGGAGGTTAACCAATAAGAAATGCAAGGAAATCAATGTAATAACTTCTCAGGCATTCAGAGAACCCTACTAGGGAAGATCAAGGATCTGTCTGGCCTCACAGAACTTGGAGCCTAGACCTAAAAGTTGAGACTAAATGAGAGAGAATGGCTTTTGACATGAAGCTTTATTAAGCACTTGCTGGGTTCCAGGAAGTTTGCTAAGCACTGAGGCTACAGATAGAGAGAACAGAACGATCCGGTGTTGCGGGCTGTGCAGTACTTATAATTTGTTTCATACGTTTGGATGTGTACCCACAAAGACACGTTCACGCTGTTTCTGATTTATAAATGATTTAATAATGATAATAATCATAAACATACATGCATATAAATGTGATTATATATGACTATACAATCTTAGAAGCAAAGACTATTGACAGAAAGAGAGATAAAGAAGAAGAAATACATCACCAATCTGAGGAAGCACCAACTCCTGAACATCTGGCTGGGGGAGTCCTGTATCACAGCCGTCAGGGTCTCGGTTGGGAAAGTCCCCATGGCAGAGCATCCTCTCCGAGGGAGACTCCCAAAGTCATTTTCCCAAGAAAGACTCTTTTTATCATCCTTGCACAAAGAAGGCAGGAGCCAGGGAATAGGTGATTAATCCTAAGGACCTGAGAGTTTTGGCCAAAACTCTCCGACCTCAAGAACAATCTTTGTTATGTCAAAAATGTCTCAGATCAATACCCAGGAACTGGCGAAGTCCCTGGATGTTTAACTCAAGACCTGTTTTTAAGGAATAGTTCCCCAAGGTGGGTCTGGGTTGAAACAAATCCCAGAACAATACGTTAGGGAAGTTCCTTGTCCCTTGGCTTGGACTGTGGATAGGGAAGATCTTATACATTAACCCTTCATCATGTCACCAATTTCCTGATGGTCATCCTTACGTGGATATCCTGTAAGTATCTCTAATTGAACATATCCAAGACAGAATGCATTATATCTATCTCTAACCCATTCCTTCTCCAAATTACTGTATTTTGTTGAGGATGTCACCCAGGTTCACACCCTTGGAGTCATCCTTGACTTTTAAATTCTTTGCCACTCTGCATTCAGTCATTTGCCAGGTCTGGTCTTATCCCTTGTACCTCCATAATATCTTTGGCATCTATCTCTAATCTCACTTTCACAACGTTCAATCTAGTTTAGGCATTATCACTTTTTACTTAATGTATTTCAGTAGTCTCCTGTTTGATCACCCTCTTTCCAGTTTCTTCCCCAGCCAGTCCATATTCTACATAGCTTGAACATTAATATTCCTAAAGCGTAAATTTCCATGATCCATTCCGAAACCTTTGCCTCCCATCAGGATTCTTCAAAGGTACAAACTCCTTAATAGGATATTTCATATCCTCCACAATATGACTTCAGTCTACGTTTCCCAATTATTTCCAAATAACTTCCTTCACAAGAGACCGTGGGCCAAGGTGAATAGAGAGGTTACCTTAAAGCAAGTTCAGATTTGACTGATATACTGTCTGTATGTCCCTGAGCAATCTCTCTCAGGGTCCAAGTTGCAGAAAACACATAACTCTTCTACCCAACTCCCTTTTTTTGGAAGGAGTTTCCTCACCCTGAAGTTCCCTATATCAATGAAATGAAAAGGCAGATAACCTCTCCCCATTCCTGTCACTTTGCCTCATCTTGTCAAATGTTCCCAGAAGCTATTCTCAATACAGTACTCCATCTTCTACCTCTGTGCTTTGCGTAAACAATCTCCTTCGTTCAGGATGTGCTCTCCTTTTATGAATGCGAGTACAGCCGCATCCTACATAAGAGTCTCACATTTATATAATGTTTTATAGTTCACAAAGTGCTGTTCTTGAAATATCCCTATAAGGTAGAATGTACAAGTATTACTGCCTTCAGTTTGCAGATGAAACTTGTCCATAGTCTCATGTCCAGTAACTGGTAGAGTCAGGATTCAAACCAGGATAGGTCTGATAACTCCAGATCTGGGGCTTTTTCTACCATACCAAGTTGCAGTAAGCCCTGGCTATTTAAACAGAGGCAAGATGGTATAGAAAAAAGAACACATAATTAGAAAACCACTCAAAGTCTTTGAGTGGGAAATTGACATGAGCATATTCGTTCCTTAGGAAGATATCTTTGTCTTTAAAAAGTCTCATGACAGAAAATGCTATCCACGTCCAGAGAAAGAACTAGGAAGTTTGAATGCAGATCGAAGCATACTATTTGCTCTCTTTTTTTTAATCTGTTTTGTTTTGTTTCCTCTTGTGGTTCCTCCTATTGGTTCTAATTCTTCCTTACAACATGACTAATGTGAAAATATGTTTAACAGGAATGTATATGTAGAGCCCATATCAGATTGCATGCTGTCTTGGGGAGGAAGGTGAAGAGAGAGGGAGAGAAAAATTTTAAATTCAAAAGCTTGTGGAAGTGATTGCTAAGAACTAAAAATTAATAAATTAAAAGAATTGCAAAGCTAATAATCATTAACAAAAACATAACCAAGTAAAGCTAGAACAGATCTTGAGTCCATTCATATCAGTCTCCTCATTCTGTTGATGAAGAAATTTAGATCCAGAGAGGGTAAGTTATTTGTCCAAGGTCATACAGATCATAAGCACTGTAGGCAGGATTTGAATATAGGTATTCATTCAGTTAATAAATGTTAAACACATACTGTGTGCCAGCTGCTGTGTTAAGCACTGAGGATATAAAAAAGGAGGCCAAAGATAGTCCCCTACCCTCAAGCAGCTCACAATGTAAACTGCGGAGACAACATGCAAAAACACCTATTTTTCAACAAACTATATACAGGGAAACCAGAAATGGCTAAAAGCAGGAAAGCACTGGAATTAGAAGGGTTGGGGGAGGCTCCCAGTAAAAGATGGGATTTTAGTTGGGACTTAAAAAAACCCAGGAAGGTCAGCAAGTAGGCAGAGTTGAAAAGGGACAATGTTCCAGACATGAAGGACAGTCAGAGAGAATGCTCAGAGCCAAGAGATGGAATGTCTTGTTCATGGAACAGCCAAGGGCCCAGGATCATTGGCTTGTAGAATATTGTCAGGAAATAAAGAGTAAGGTCTTGTGTCCCTAGAGCCAGTGCTTCCTCCACTGTATCACTCCAAAAACTAAAATGCTATATAAACTTGTAATACCATGCATTTCAGTAACTTGGCAAGCATTTATTAAATGCCTGTTAGGCGTCAAGCATTGTGCTTAATGCTGGTGATAACAAAGAAAGGCACCTCAGTCCCTGCCCTCAAGGAACTCACAGTTTAATGGAGTATACAAGTATGTACACACACATACACACACACAGAGTTGGAGGTAATTTCAGAGCAAAGGCATTAAGATTAAGGAAGATTGAAAATAAAGGACAAGTGACAACAGCTGTTCCTTAGTTGATGGGCACTACCATCAATTTCTAGTTCTCTGCCACCACAAAAAGAGTTGCTATAACTATTTTCATACATACGGATCCTTTTTTCTTCCTTAATCTCTTGGGGTATAGTCTTAGGAGTGATATTACTGCATCAAAGGATATGCACAGTTTAGTAAATTTGGGAGAATAGTTCCAAAGATAACTAGACAAATTTATATTTCTTTTTAAAAATTTTTTATTAATTTATTTTGATTTATCAACAATCACTTCCATATGCTTTTGAGTTCAAAATTTTTCTTCCCCTTTCTCCTCACCACCCTCCCCAAGACAGCATACAATCTGATATAGGATATACATATACATTCCTATTAAACATATTTTCACATCAGTGATATTTTAAGTAAAAATTAGAACCAATAGGAGGAACCACCAGAAAGAGGAAACAAAACTCAACAGAAGAGAAAAAAATAGCAATTCAACTTCCATAGTTCTTTCTTTGGATGTGGATAGCATTTTCTATCATGAGGCTTTTGGAGATGTCTTAGATCCTTGCATTACTGGGAAGGGTTAAGTTTATCAATATTAGTCATCGCACAACGTGGCTGTTATTGTGTACATCATTCTCTTGGTTCTGCTCACATGATCTTCTCAACAGATGCGGGAAAAGCTTTTGACAAAATACAATACCCATTCCTATTAAAAACACTAGAGAGCATAGGAATAAAGTCTTCCTTAAAATCATAAATAGCATCTACCTATAACCTTCAGCATCATATGTAATGGTGACAAGCTGGAAGCATTTCCAATAAGATTGGGGGTGAAACAAGGATGTCCATTATCACCACTGTTGTTCAATATTGTACTGGAAACCTCAGCTTTAGCAATAAGAGAAGAAAAAGAAATTGAAGGTATTAGAATAGGCAAAGAAGAAACAAAGCTATCACTCTTGGCAGATAAAATGATGATATACGTAGAAAATCAAGTAAAAAACTACTTGAAATAATAAACAACTTTAGCAAAGTTGCAGGCTATAAAATAAACCCACGTAAATCATCTGCATTTCTGTATATTACCAACAAAGCCTAACAGCAAGAGATAGAGAAATTCCATTTAAACTTACTGTAGACATTACAAAATATTTATGAGTCTACCTCTCGAAAAAAACCCAGGAACTCTTAGGAACATAATCACAAAATTTTTCACACAAATAAAGTCAGATCTAAATAATTGGAAAAACATCAGTTGTTCATGGGTAGGCTGAGCTAATATAATAAAAATGACAATTCTACCTAAGCATTTACTTATTCAGTGCCATACCAATCAAACTACCAAAAAATTATTTTATAGAGTTAGAAAAAATAATAAGATTCATTTGGAAGAACAAAAGGTCCCAGAATATCAAGGAAACTAATGAAAAGAAATGCAGGGGAAGGTGGCCTAGCTATTCCAGACCTTAAATTGTATTATAAAGCACCAATGTATATTTCTACCAGCAAAGTATTAATGTGCCTATTTTCCCACAGTCCCTCCAACACTTTTCATTTTCTGTTTTTATCAACTTTGCCATTTTGATGTTGAGGTAGAACCTCAGAGTTGCTTTAATTTGCATTTCTCTGGTAGTGATTTGGAGTATTTTTTATATCTATTGATAACTCGATTCTTCCTCTGAAAAATGCTTATTCATATCCTTTATTTTATCAATTAGGGAATAGCTTTTATTCATATAAACCTGAATCATTTCTTTAAATGTCTTAGGAACGAGACCTCTTGTCAAAGACACTTGCTGCAAAGATTTTCCTTCGTTAACTGCTTCCCTTTTAATCTTAACTTTGGATTTGTTTATGCAAAACTTTTAAATTTTATGTAAATTTCTGTGCTCCTTTCCCTTGTTTTGTCATGAACTCTACCCATCTTCTAACATTTAAAAGGTAATTTTTTCCTTGATTCTCTTAATTTGTTATGATGTTTCTCTCTTTATCTAAGTCATATTAGGCTTATCTTCGTTAGATCAGATATTGGTTTAAACTTGATTTCTACCAAACTTCTTTCTTGCTTTCTAAGCAGTTTTCATAGAATAGTGTGTTCTTAAGCCAGTAGCAGCAGTCTTTGGATTTATCAAACACTACGCCACTGTGCTTGTTTGCTTCTGTATATTGTATACCTAATGCTTCATTGATTGACCTTCTCTTTCTTAATCATTACCAAAATGTTTTGATGAGTACTGCTTTATAGAATACTTTAATACCTGGTACTTCTAGGCCCTCTTTTCTTTGTTTTTTTTTATTTCCTTTAAGATTCAATGACTTGTGGGAAAAAACTCTTCTTAAACTTTATAGATAATACAAAGGTTAGCAAAGTTTTCTAGGGTTATTTGAGGTACATCTTCATATTTCTGCCATCAACTGAGCCCTTATTTCCTTGGAATTAATTGTATAGTATTGTTGGTGTTCTCTTTTCTACTTGAAGAAAAAAAAAGCAGTCAAAGGTATCTATCGTGTTGTGCCCCAACTTAGCCATTGAAACATCTCAAACTTGAGACTAAGTGTTTCATACCATTTCAGCAGTTTATAGCATTGTTGACAGCAAAGGAAAAAAGGCTTTCCTTCTCCCCCTCCCCACTGAATTAATATAAATGGTTGAGCATTCCCATGATAGCTGCTACTTCCTCCCAGTCTTGGAAGGAAATCAGCTAGAGAGGAAACCACTGTGAAATCACATGGCACTTAAAAGCCAGGCCTCCAGCAAAATATGGAAGGGGGGAGTGGGGAAGGTACATCTGTCACTCTTCACTTATCAGGGGAGATAAGGATGCTCGAGGTGCTGCAGTAGGGAGGGGCGGATGGAACTAGACACCTCAAACTTGAGTAGAAGCACAAGCTTTTTCTGTTAGGACTCGGAGGTTTTAGTGTTTTTTTGCCCCTGATTAGCCTATCACTTCCCTGGGTGCAGGCTCAGCGCAGGTTATTGGTGGTTAGAGAAATTTGATTCTGAGGTGTGGAAATAATTTTGGAGGTGTTCTGGAAATTTGCTACAGTCAGGATTCTTGTTCAGTGCTTCCCTGAGGATCTAGGAGGCCTTAGCTTCCTCCTCAGAGACTGAACCTGCTGGGCCTCTGTAGCATCTGTATGCCTTCTACTGAAGTTCAGCTCTGACATCTTCATCATCTAAAATGAGGCTGAAGTCTGTCAGCCTATTCTGTCAGCTTGTCTCATACCAGGTCAGCAGGGATGCTTACCCCATATAAGTTGATAAGCTAGGAGGTGTTGATCATGGCTACATTTTTTGAGCATATCGTTAACAGTAGAGGACAGTGCCTGTCCCTCATAGTCCAGCCCTGGTATGTGCAGGGAAGCTCCCAGGGCATTGGGATAGGACAGTACTAACGGAGATGATCACTATCTAATGGTCTTTGGAGTTTGGTGTCGCAGATGATGGGGTATTAGAAGCAGGACATCCTAAAGTGTAGTCTCTCTGTGAAGATAGCACTCCCCCAATTTGGAGGAAAGTGGCACTTTTCCTGCCTTCCTTTGTGAATACAGACTATTGGATTCCATAGGACATAGTCTTTGTGCTCGGGTGAATTCTGTAGTTACAATGTGATGTCCTTCTAGTTTTAGGCCATGCCTGTTCCCTGGTGCATCTCTCAACTGATGCTCTACCAAAAGCACACTTCTTTCCAGGAGAAATTGTACTAGGATACAGTATCCTAAACTGTCCTATTCCATTGAGGATAGGAACTTCAGGCCCACGAAAAGGCTTTTATTTTAGAAAGCTTAGTTTCATGGTTGGTGAAGATTTCTCTAAAAAAAAAAGTAATCTTGTTTCGGGATGTATGGCCAAGTGGTGGTAGGGTACTGCTGGGGCATGGGGGGGGCGGGGAGAGGAAGTTACAAAATAGCAGTTAACAGAAAATGTGATTATCTCAGACACAGGTGTTAAAGTAACACAGTGATCATATCTTGTTAGGTCTTGCCTCCTGTTATTTCTGACCATATGAAAATACAAATATTGAGCCAAAAAAAGTTGTTTTCTCTCATGCACAAGTTACTGTAAGAAGTTATTTGAAACTAACTCCTTTCAGAATTCCTGCCCTTGCCAAATTCTGCATCCCATTTCCCTTTGGATCTTTTATCATGTAGTCCTTAGTATCAAAGCAAAGTTATGGCACAGCAAAGGTACTAATAGCCTCCATGTTTCATAAAGGTGGGCCAAGGTTAGAATCAAATCCAGGAACTTTTTCTCAGGAAAAAGAGTCTCATTGGTTGCCTGAGGGCAGTGTAGTACAGGAGTATTTATTGCTATCTCATCTGCCACCTCTGATCCTAGCTGTGTGACCATGGGTAAGTCATCTCTAAAATGAGGATAGTAATACATATGGTACCAGATTCACAGGTTGTTGTGAGGAACATAGGAGATGGATAAGGTAGCATGCTTTTCAAATCTTAAGAATCTATAAAAATGGCATCTGGATGTATATACAGGTTTTTTTCTCCTTGAAATTAACCCAATTAAGAAAATAGGACAATCACCAGTTTTCTTTGTGTGGTTATCATACTTTTTTCTGATTAGTAAGCCTCACCCCCCCCCAAGCCTTTTTATTTCATCTCAGCCCTGTTACCTAGTATCATTCCTGTCAGTTTATTTGTGCTTTGTACAAAGTAGGTGGCACTCAGTAAATATTTGTTGATTGATTTAAGTAAGTAGTAGTTTTTATTTCAAGCAATAATTAAGTCATGTTGATGCGACTTGTTTCTGTTAGTACTGCCCCATCTCGATTTATTTTTTGCCTTACTCATTAACATTCAGTGACTTCTCTTGAACTTCTGAACTATTATACTGACTAGGGTCTGAGATCTCTGGTTGAGGAGCGGTGAAGGGAGGAGTGTAGAGTGATGTGGGCAAAAGTTTCCTCTCATTCTACTCTAGATCTGTGACCTTGGGAGGAGTAGTGGGCAACAAAGCTGCCAGTTTGCACCTATCTCCATTTTAGTGCCCTGCTGTGTTTAGGACCTTTTCTTGCTCAGGTCCATAGCCTCTCCTAGGGAGCTGGTGTGCTCTGCCTTCTGAGAATTCTGCACCAGACCTCATCCCCAGTGTCTGCAGACCTGTCTGTTTCTGTATGTCATCCTTGGCTGGACAGATGATTCAGTGTGACTTCTTTTTTTAATTTCCCCATTAGGATTTGTTTTGGTGCATCCCTGCATTGCTTCCTGCTACTCCTCCATCTTGACTCCATCGTATATTCTCAGTGGTGTTATTTTCACATCTCTAGCTCCGACCTTTCTCTCAAGATCATAGATGCAGCTTCCTAGTAGCTATTTCTGCTTGATCCATAATCAACTCCAAAATGTCTCACTCTCTTCTACCCTCCTCCCCAAACTTAACTTCCTAATTTTCCCATTTGAGGAAATGTCACTCAGGCTTGATACCCTTTCTCCTCCAGGAGTCCCAGTCAGTTATTAAGTCATTTGTCATGTTTCCCACATTGAATTTTTTTTCTACTACCTGTTACTACCCTTCTTTTTTTCTTCTATTTTCATCTTAAATCTGGACCATTGTAATAATCTTCTAACTATATCCAGCCTCCTTTTCTCATTCTTTACCACTAGTGATAGGATCACCATCTTGCATATACCTTCTAGAAAAATTTTACTGAAATGTCACTTTTGTCATATTGTTTGCCCTACAAAATATTCAGTGGCTGCCTTTGAAGAGTCAAACGTTAACTCAGCTTATCAGTTAACTCTGTCAACATCCTGGCAGGTTCTTTGTCAGTCTTGTCCCCTACTACTCCCTTGTAGAAATCCTCAACTCTAGCCAAACTAGTTATTTGGGGGTCACTTAACATGCTGCTTATTCTCGCTTCTCAGCCTTTGCTTATGCTCTGCCCTCTCCTGGAATGTGTGTTCCCCAGCCCTCTGTTGTAATCCTTCAAGACAGTTAAAGTCCTATATCATCTCCATGAAGATGTTCCGTTAATATCTCAGTTCACAATGACCTCTCTTCTGAATTCCCATGCCTTTTATTGTCTGTTTTCCCCCTTTTCTCATAAAGTCTCTCACCATCCCTCCTCTGATCCTCATAGCAGAGGACTTTGCCTCATTCTTCATTGAGAACATTTATTGTGATATCTTTCCCTTCTCTCAATCTCACATCTTGCTTTCTTTTCCACCTTTTTCTCTTTTACTTCAGTCTCTGATGAAAAGGCCCTTCCTCTTGCCAGGGCCATCCCCTCTATGTGTAACCCTTAATCATATTCCTTCCCATCTCCTCTAGCAAGTTGCCTGCACAGTTATTCCCCACCTTATGTTGTAATGATAATCAACTGTGAAAGACATGTCTATTTTGATCAATACAGTGATCCGAGACAATTGCAAAGGACTCATGATGAAAAAATGCTATCCACCTCCAGAGAGAGAACTGATGAACTCTGAGTGCAAACTGAAGTATAATTTTCCTACTTTCTTTATTTTTTTTGCTTTTTTTTTTTGAATGGGGCTAATATGGAAATATGTTTTGCATGATTTCACGTGCATAATTGATATCATATTGCCTGCCTTCCCAGTAGATGGGGGAAGGAATGGGAGGGAAAGAGAGAATTTTGAGCTCAAATTTTTTTTTAAATGTTAAAAATAAAATAAGTTATAAAATTTTTAAAATATGCCTTGCCTCTGAGAGGACGGCATGGCACAATGGAAAGGGTCCTAGATTTTGAGTCAGAGGACTGGTGTTCAACATGCCATTTATTCCGCAGGATATATTGAGCAGTCACTTTACTTGTCTTGGCATTGGTTTCCTCTACTGTAAAATAAGGAGGGTAGACTATATGACTTCAAAGATCCCTTCCAACTCTAAGTCTTTGATCCTGTAATTGTTCCCTTGCCTTCACTTTCTTCCTATTTGTTTGCTTCATTATATCTGCATACACACCCAAGTTTCTCCCATTCTTAAAAATTCCTCTCTTCACCCTACCATCCCCTCGAGTTTTCTCCTCCATCTCTCTTCCCTTTCTCAGCCACATGGAGATCATTCCCTCTACTCCCTTACTTCTCTGTCTCTTTTCTACTCTTCAGTATGGCTCTTGAATTCATCATTCAATTGAAATTACTCTCTCTGTTGATCTCTTAACTGCCAAATTTGGTGTACTCATCCTTCCTGACCTTTTTTGTAGTTTTCTTTCTTTTGGGGTTAAGTAGCTTGCCCAGGGTCACACAGCTAGTTAGTGTCAAGTGTTTGGTCTGAGGCCACATTTGAACTCAGGTCCTCCTGACTTCAGGGCCAGTGCTCTATCCACTGTGCCACCTAGCTACCCCCTTTTTGTAGCTTTTGACACTGTTGGCCAACATTTTGTCTGGGATGCTCTTTTCTCCGTTGTATTTTGTGACGTTCCTCTTACGTGCTTCTGCTACCTGTCTAACCACTCCATTTTTCTTTGTGGGATCGTCAATCTATGTCTTGACTCTGATTGTTAATCCCAAAGTACTGTCCTGGTTTCTGTGTTCTCCGTATACTCTCACTTGATGACCTCCCTAGCTCATCTGGATTTACTTATGAACTCTGTGCTAATGATCCAGTCAGAGCCAGTCCAGGTCTGTCTCCTGAGTTTCAGTCATTACAGACTGCCTCCTACGTGTTTATTCTGGATATCCTGTAGTTGTTTCAAAGTCAGCATGTTCTAAACAGAACTCATTATCTTTGCCCAAACCCTCCCCTCTTCTCAACTTTCCTGTTATTGTCAAGGTACCACTATCTTTACAGTCGCCCATAGTGCTGCCACTCTAGTTGCCTCTCACTTAAGCTATTGCAACAGCTTCTTCATGTTCATCTTGCCTCAGCTTCCTCCCCATTCCGATCCATCTTCTACATAGCTGTCAAAGTTATTTCCTAAAGCACAGGTCTGACCACCTTACTTCCTTATTCAGTTAACTCCAGTTGCTACCCATTATCTTAGGATCAAATACACACTTCTACTTAGCCTTTTAAATCCTCACAGCCTGACTCCATTCTGTTTTTACAGCCTGTTTTATAACACTGCTATCCTTTACATGTACCTTGGACCTGCCAAACTGGCTTTCTTTCTGCTTTCATCCTCATTTTCTGTATCTTTACCTCGTCTTTCCCTGGTACATGGGATACAGTCCCTCTTCATCTCTTTCTCTTAGAATCTTTGTCTTCCTTCAAAAGTCAGCTGAAGGGCCACCCTCTATGTGAAACTCTTCCTAATAGCTTACCCTGATAGCACCTTCCCTCCAACAGACTATCTTGTATCTATTTCCTGTATACCTGCCTATTGTCTTCCTTCTCCACAGTGTAGCACAACACCTGGTACATAATTGGTACTTAAGGAGTACTTGTTGATTTATTGAATCATGCATTTGATGCTTAAAATTAATAATATAAGGGGCTGCTAGGGGTGCAGTGGTTAGAATGCTGGACCTGGAGTCAGGAAGACTCCTCTTTCTCGGTTCAAATCTGGCCTCAGACACATACTAGTTGTGTGACCCTGGGCAAGTCACTTAACCTTGTTTACCTCAGTTTCCTCATCTGTCAAATGATCTGGAGAAGGAAATGGCAAACTACTGCAGTATCTTTGCTAAGAAAACTCCCAAATGGGGACACGACTGAAATGACTTGAACAACAAAATATGACTTCGTTTTAAGTTGTGTGTATTTCTCACCATCTGCATTTTTTGGGGGGGAGGATGTTGTGAGGCAGTCAGGGTTAAGTGACTGGCCCAAGGTCACACAGCTGGTAAGTGTCAACTGTCTGGGGTCACATTTGAACTCGGGTCCTCCTGACTCCAAGGCTGGAGCTCTATCTATTTCGCCACCTAGCTGCCCCTCTCCAACTGCATTTTAAATTCTTTAAGGACAAAGTACTTAATGATTATATAACCCAGACTATTTAGAAGTGTACTTTTAATATAATAAATGTTCTGTAATGATTTGTTGGTTAATTTAAGTAGTTATTGATTGTATTGGACACTGGTGACTACATTTTTCTCCTCAGGATCTCAAAAATTGTTTTTCAAACTATATTATTATGGAAGGTCTCTAGGGAACTTGCTTCCTGATTTGCATTGCAGATGCAGTCATTGAAGATTTTAGGTAACACTCAGTCCCTCACTGTTTTGAGAGCTTGAACCTTTTAGACAGATGTTGTGTTAGAACCATGGGTTAGAATTTAAAAGAAGTTCCTCAGCTTTTTCCCCCTAATTTTAGGAGTATCATAACATCACTGCTTTATATTTTATATGACTGAGACGGTTTTCTTTTGATTCCATTAGGTTTGTGCATATTCTTCTGCTTATTCCAGCCCTGCCATTAAGTATCTTTAAAACTTATGCTTCAGAATGAGTGATAGAATGGAGCTTCCATCACAGATTGGCATTTCACTTGGGAGAAAAGTGTTCCCTTTCTGAGTACAGAATTTGGGGTGGGGGATGGAGATCAACTCTTCCTGTCTTTGCCTGAACTAAAAGTACAGGGGCTGCTCACAGGTCTGGCCTACTGTTGGTGGGCACAGAAGCTTTTTTTCTTTTTTTCAGCATGTTGTACTGCTTTTTTTTTAATTAACACCAAAATTACATTAGATTAGTAATTTATTAATTTATTTTGATTTATCAACCATCACTTTCATATGCTTTTGAATTTAAAATTTTTCTTCCCTTTCCTCCCTACCACCCTCCCCAAGACGGTACACAATCTGATATAAGCTATACATATACATTCCTATTTGAAACATATTTTCACATTAGTGATGTTGTAAGTAAAAATTAGAACCAATAGGAGGAACCACCAGAAAGAGGAAACAAAACTCAACAGAAGGAAATAAAATAGCAAATAGTATACTTCGATCTGCGTTCAAACTCCATAGTTCTTTCTTTGAATGTGGATAGCATTTTCCATCACGAGGCCTTTGGAAAGGCACAGAAGCTTTTGACTGCTGTGTTTCCAAACTGAGCTACTTTGTCCGGACTTGAGCAGTCTTAATTTAACACCTCCTCTCCCCACCTCCCGCATGCCCAATTTACTGTGAACACTCAATGAGCTTAGCCCATTGCAGCTCAGAACTCAAAAGTTCAAGAGGTGTGCCAGCCTCAGCCCCCTGAGTAGCAGGGATTACAAGCAAGCATCACAGTTCCTTACTGACTACAAATTCTAGATACAATTAACTTATCATTCATAGTTGAATAGCCATTCTCTACCTTAAGGGTAAACATTAAATCATTTAAAATCTGAGGTTTTGTTTACAGTACAGTACACATTTATTAAACATATATTATGTCCTTTGGCACTGTACTTAGCTTTGGTGATGAAAAAAAGAAAAAGAGACAGTCGCTGCAGCCTCTTGGGAAGAGAGTACACAAAAGCAAACTGCACAGGGTCACTATGTGATGGTGGAGTAGAATTCCAGGAGTGCAGCTTGGAGGAAATTAAGAGTTGGGTGGGCTTTGGAATCCTCTTCAAATAGAGGCTTTGGGAGGAGTTGATTGCTCTGCCCTTCAGTCTTCCAGAGGGGCCTGAGGCAACTGAAGATACTGATGAACTGTGAAATGACTAACACTTCTTCCACTAATTCAGGCCCAAGTTGAACTTTTTTACAAATCATAGTATCCCAGATATGGAGCTGGAAGGGACTTTATAGGTTTTCTAGTCTAACCCTCTTGTTTTACACATGAGCAAACAGGCCCGGAAGGTTGAAGAGAGTTTCCCTTGGACACTTCAGCAGTATGTGTCAAAGCCCAGAGTGTAACCCAGATCCTCTCGACTCCAAATCCACTGTACTCTTCCATTGTGCTGTGCTCCCTTGCCTAGTTTTTCTATTAAGAGTAACAAGGAATTTATCTTAAAACTTTCGTTGATCTTTTTAAAATTTAACTTTCATTTCCAAATATATCCCTTTCCATTCATTCCTCCAATCCAGAGACAATGCCTTGTAACAAAGACAAAAAAAATTTTCAAAAAAGCAGGCCACTGTATCAACTCAGTCTTAGCATATTCAGTGTTCTTGCCTGAGCTCTTCAAAGAAGGGTCAGATTTCCCTTCTCTGTGGGACCAAGCTTGGTTGCACAGCTTTCACAGTGATTATTGTTGTTATTTTGATTTACTTTGTTATAGGTATGTTACTTTCCTGATTCTACCTGCTTCACTCTGTTGCAATTCATAGTAATCTTTTCCATGTTGCTTGGGATTTCTTATTCATCATTTCTTGCAGTTCAGTAACATTCAATAATATAATTACACTTATGTACCATAATTTGTTATTTTGCTTTGTTATTTTTTCATGCAATTTGTTTGTGTATCTTGAAATGTTGCTTTTAAAATTTATATACACAGGGCCACAACTGTTCGTTACAAAGGGAGAAATCTTCGAATCAAAGCTCCAATGTGCAGGGCCTTGAAGAAACTCTGTGATCCAGATGGTATGTAAAAGTCGAGGCCAAGTTCTCTGAGTTACTGCATGTACTATTGTTCACTTCTGCCTCTCACAGGCACAGTTCTGTAGTGATCGTGGATTCAAAGAAAACTGTGTTTTTGTTGCTCTATCATTGGGCTAATGTGAAAAGTTAGAGTGAAGAGACCATTGTTGCTTAGCTAGGATATTGATATTGGTATTTCTCTTGCAAGACAGCTGAAACTGCTTTAAATTTGCCCCTACTTTAAATTCTGACTTTGCAAGTCAGGAGCTCTGCTTGTTCTTAAAAATCCACCCATTCTTGCTGAATCTTGCCCTGAAAGGCAGCCAGGTTCATTTAAAAATTCCTGTAATACTGTGACCTGGTCAGTCACTATCAGTGATCTTCCTGTAAGGTGCCCCTAAACTAACCTGTCTTCTTCCCCTCTCTCTCTTAAAACATATTCCCCTCTGGGGTGTAGTATGGCTGTACCCTTGAGAATATCTGAGCAGCCAAATGAGAGTCTACCCAGATCCTATGGAGGTACCTTCTTCCTCCCTATCACCTGCATAGTTGTGTGTGGAGAATCCTTGTCTTTGACCTCATTCACTGTTGTGTGGTGTGTCTCAAGGTTTGTTGAATTCCAGGATTTTCATGGTCTGTCTTTTCATGTTACACAGGTCTCAGTGATGAGGAAGATCAGAAGCCAGTGAGGCTTCCTCTCAAAGTTCCTGTGGAATTGCAACCACGAAACAACCATGCCTGGGCTCGGGTGCAGAGTCTTGCCCAGAACCCACGCCTCAGGTAGTTTACACTGATTCAGTATCTCTTCTCCTTTCCAAGGGCTAGGGGACAAGATCATTTCTTCATTTCTTTTGCTTTTTACATTTATCATTATGTGATGTCCCTTAGTTAAAAGGTGTGGTCAGAATTACTTTGAAGTGATAATGAGAGAAAGAAGTGAATACCATTTACTGCTACCTGCCCTTTTCTGAAAATTGGTACCCTTCTACACTCTAGCTTCAGTTAAGAGATGATAGTGAGCTATTACACCAAGTATTTATCAACCACTGACTGTGTTCAGAACACTGGTGCTAGAAGAGATTCAAAGTTGAGGGAAGATAAGGTGTTCTTTTGTAGGTCTTATTCCAGGCCACTGCTTTCATGTTCAGTGGTGTAGGAGCAGTGAAAATATTGTAAGTCTATAAAGGAACAAGGAGGTAGGGAAGTAGGTGTAGTGGCATTTAGGAGGTGGGTAAGAAGGCTTAGTCAACTTGTTTTCACTTTTTAAAAGAATGTTCCTTTTTGCTTTAACCTTAAGTCATTAAGGAGGGTATACTGTATGAAACTATGAACTATTGTCTAGTATGTTTTTTTGAAAAAAATATATTTAAAAAAACCAACACATTAAACTTAATAAAATGGTTAACGAAATTGCCACGTTTAATTTTCTTAGGAACTTTTTTGTTTTCTTCTGTGGTTTTTTTTTAATGTTTTCATTGATTCCTTCCTTTTTCATTTTTATCCGTACTCACTAACTTACCCATATACAATCCCTCCCCTGTAACGAAGTCATTATTCTTGCTTTTTTTTCCTTTACACCACAAAATCTCTGCCTGTCTGCTTTCCAAGATTTGGTGAACATTGGTTTATTCTTATTGCTATGTACATTCCACAATTTTGCTCTTATATATATATATCTCTGGGTCTCTTACGTGTTCATTCTCTAGACTTTTTTAAATGTATAATATATTCATATGTTTCCTTCCGAAACTTATAACTTATCAATGTGTTACCTGCCAACGTATCTTCTGTCTAAACATTTTTTATATAGTTACAATCACTGTATATTGTGATTCTACTTTTCTTAACCTTTGTATTACTTTTTCTACTCTTTTTCCATATTTCTTTGTATTCTTCATTGGTTTCTAACCTTTGAGCCCAGTAAATGATCTTGACACTTCCACCCTGTCAGGACAGATGGAAGGGTGGACAGTCCTTCTGCTGTAGCTCAGGAGTCACTCTTTCTCACTCTTCTCTGTGAGTTTTCCTTTGTGCTCTTGACCTCTTACTGTTTGATTTCTCTATAGGATGATTGTAGAACTACATCGAAAGGTTTCTAGCCTCATTGAATTTCTGAAGCAGAAATGGGCATTACATGAAGTACGAATTGTATCCTTTTTTGGGTTAGAAAAGGACATCCCAAATTTGGTAGTATCTGTCACTGTGGACAGGCATTCTGTTTCCATTTTGTAATATAAATGCAACTTCATGTTTGATGGCATTGCTTTTTTTACATATCGGTGAATTTTGGGGGTGAGGGAGAGAGTACAGTGGCTATAAGTGTTTGCTTAGTACCATAATAAAAACTTGGAACTCAGTCCTGTTTTTTATCATATTTCATCACCTTGCTGGACCTCAGAACTTTTGTCAGGCTCTGTCTTTTGGGAGTCTGTTATCTACTATAGGCAATATCACAGAAGTATTAATGTCATTTTCTTCATTTAAAGGAAGGTAATTGAAATCTGACTTTCTCAGTTTATGTGAATTGTATGATCCCAGAGGGACTACTTAAGGTGGTTTGAGTTTGCTGAAAAAAGAGAGAAGCTGTCCATCATTATTATTTCATGGTACGGTAACTGTACAGGACATACATTGCGAGGCACAAATCTAAATTCAGTAGCATGATGGTAATACCACTAAAATGACTATTAGCATTAAAAAATGTCTTCTGTATGTGTAACATAGTATTGACCCTGAGGAGTAGAGAATTTTAGAGCTAGTCATGTCTATGCACTGTGGTTGAGAATCATATAGTTCTAGTTTTAGGTCATCCCAGCCTTCATATTTTAAGGATGAGGACAAGTTTTGGGGGACTGGGAGGGCAGTAGGCTATGTGCTCCCTGCTGAATTCCTTGACAGTGTTTATTTAGCGCCAGACATTGGATGCACGGCAACTCCAGGACTCTAGAGATGGGGAGACCAGGGCCCAGCTTTCTGGGGAGAAGGCTACCTTGCACCTCTTCCCTGGGGAGAACTGTACACTCACACCCTTACCCGGGGTGGCCCGAGTGGTTCACTCAAAGGCTTTCTGCACAGTGCACTGGCAGGAAAGTGGCAAATGCAAACAGAACACAAAGGACTCTCATTTGCTGCCTCCTGCCCAAATCCTAGGCATTCAGAGTGGTCAGGGTACAGCCCGGGGCCAGGTGAAGTATCCTCGGGGAGCAGCTGATGCCAAGGGCTGTGGGAGGAGTGAGAATATGGCAGAATTGATGAGAATGTCCCATCCTCCTGCCGATGCTTCTCAGAGCTCTGGAGAGAGCTCCCCAGAAAGTGGCCCCAGTGAAGGGGCAGCCCTGAGCCTTAGCAGCCCAGATGCTCCTGACAAAATGCCTTCAGGGCTTCATGACTCAGGAGGAAACCTGGAGAAGACTAATGTGGCAGCTTCTACAGAGGGCAGAGATGCCCCACTCAGTGACCAACCTTCTGTACCCATACCTGGAAGCGTATCATGTGCCTGCAGCCACATCCCTGACCTGGAAGAGGAGCTCTCCCTCCTAGATCCATTCCCTCGGTACATGAAGTCCTGCCAGGACCTCATCATCCCAGAGAAATGTTTTTGTACAGATAGATTGTCTAGGCAAGAGTCTGCTCCCCCCAATGGGTCCTCTTCTCCAGAGGCTCTTCCAGCTAGCAATGTAGAAACTGCTGACCTAGCTACAGGTCAAGGACCATCACTCATCAGCGTGCTGCCTAGAGCTGAAACTCAGATTAGCCAAGGTCTGGGATTGCAACCAGATGTTTGCACTAAGGAGTTAGCTGATGCACCTGCTGAGGACTTCCAGGAGAAGCTGAGCTCCTCCTTTACATCTCCATCTCAGGGACAGCCTGCCACAAAGCCTCTGAAGGAGAGCCCAAGCCGTCTTGCCCAGCAGGTCAGAGAGGAGGGGTGGAACCTACAAACCTCCGAAAGCCTTACACTGGCTGAAGTCTACCTCATGATGGGCAAGCCAAACAAGCTGCAGCTAGAATATGACTGGTTGGCTGTCCTGGGGCCAGAGGCAGAGACGCGGAGCTCAAGGGAGCCAGGGCAGGACCCTAGCTCTGGCTCCACATCTGCAGCCTTTCATAAGCAGCGCTTGCTTAGCTGCCTCTTAAAACTAATTTCGACCGAAGTCAACCCTAAACTGGTGAGTGTGTATGTTTGTGTGTGTGTGTGTCTCTCTGCTTGTTACATGCTACTGTCACTTTCTTAAGATAGAGCAAAACTGTGTAAGTGGTTTCTGTTCCATTTGGTTGGGAGCCCTATCTTTTTCCAGTTAATCTGTATAGGTTAACGCACAGGTTAATCTGTATAGCTAATGATGTTGTCCCTAGTGGGTAGCATTTTTTTTTTAATGTAGCAGACTTCCATAATCCTCGTGTGCTCCATGTGAAAGGAGAGCAAGCTGAGATCAGAGGATAAGGACTGAATTTTACTGAATTGATATTCAGTAAAATATCAATTTGTCATAGTTGCACTGTTATCTTACATTATACTTTGGATTTATACCACACTTTTTACTTCATCTGTTTTCCAGTCTTCTGTATCATATGCCCTTCGAACCTGGTAGCTGAAAGCATTACCAGAGTTAACATAATTTGGTGGCCAAAGCACTGGGCTTAGTCCAAAGACTTGGCTCTGCTACTGGTTTGCTATGAGACCTCTCTAGGCCTCAATTTCCTCTTTCACTTGGTGATTTTCCAGTTCAAAATTCTCTTTTATAGATCTAAAAAACTAAAACAAAATGACAAACCCATGGTTTGGAGATAGTAACTATCTGTTGGCCAGGGTTACTAATGGTGCTTGGTCTAGAATTGTTGACTCCCAGTCCAAGGAGTCACTGCTCAGCACTTTTATGTATCATATTAGTTGGTTTGGAAATGTACCTGTTGGTAGTTGTTTATTTATTTGAATTGATGAGGATACTGATTTTTATTCTAGGAGTGAGCCTCTCAGATTTCTGTCACTATCATCTTCATATAAATCCAAGCTAGTGACAGTATTGACAGTGTTCTACAGTCATGTAGAACATGCCTTGAGCTCAAGACATGTAGGAAAAGTATCTACTGTCTTGTACCTCAAGCATTACATAACTGTCATTTGTTATGTTATTATTTATATTATCCCTTTCCCAAGTGAAATGTGCTTCCTTCCCTTTAAGAAGACGCATCTTCTTTAGAAATAAATTTAAAGGGGGAGCCGGTACTTCTACTACTGAACTTTAAAAACTTGTTAGGATATTATTTCCAGGAGTAAAAAAAAAATCAGAATTCATTAGTTAGATAATAAAAAAAGTTTTTAGTTATTCAGTAGTTTCCACTTTAGAATTAAGATTCCTCTATGAAAGAAAAACTATACCTTGCATTTTGGCCAAAATGTGTCACAGAGGATTTAATAATACAGTGCATTCATTAATATAAATGCAATTTATTAATATACATTCATATTAATATAATAGATATAGATGAAATTTATTAATATACACACATTGAGAATGGAAAGAGATTCGGAATTCTTTCTGTAAGCTAAACATACTTCTTCCCTCAGTTATTTCCAGCTTAGGGTTATAGTATTCATGAAACAAAATTTCATGGCAAAGTAAAGCAGAAATACGTAGTTAATATTTAGAGTTTTTTTAATTTAGTTTTTTAGTTATTTAGTTTTCTTAATTTTGTTTTTATTTAAACAGAATAGTAATTAATGTTTCTGAAGCTGCAGAAATTTTCTTCTAGAAACTTAAGTACTACTTGATTACTTATTTTAAGGCAGGGATTCTTTACCTTTTGTGTGTCCTGGACCTCTTTGGCAGACTTGTGAAACCTTTATGGACCCCTTCTCAGAACAGTGTTATTTTTGTTTGTGTGGGGGTGGGGGTGGGGGGTGGGGGGGGCAGGCAGTTGGGGTTAAGTGACTTGCCCAGGGTCACACAGCTAGTAAGTGTTATGTGTCTGAGGCCCGATTTGAACTCTGGTCCTCCTGAGTCCAGGGCCGGTGCTCTATCCACTGCCCCACCTAGCTGCCCCTAGAACAGTGTTTTTTAAATGCATAAAATAAAATGCATAGGATTACAATAGAAATCAATCCTATTGATATATTGTTATTAAGATTGTTTTCAAAAGTTTATGGACCTCAAATTAACAACTTCCTGCACTAAGGATTCAGTGTTTTCTAAGATGAATAGAGATCCTTCTCTTAATTGGTTTCAGGAGACATTTCCACTCTTAATTTGGTGCCATAAACAAGGGAACCTCTACTAATCCTGGTTTCAAGAAATCAGGGTCCGTCTTAATTAAGTCTTCTTTTTAAGGAAGAATAATTAGGTCTTTGATTCAAGTAAGAGCAAGCACTTTAGACTAGAATATAGTCATAATTTTATTTCTTCATATTTCCATGCCTCACAGTTCTTATAATTCTTTGTCAATCAGTTCCCATTCAGGCGTTTCTCAGCGATTGGCCTTTTGTAGCCACATATTGATTAGTATCTCAAGCAGCTATAACCCATCACATGTGGATATAGGCTATGAAGTGTATCTGTGTGACAATCCAAAGAATGTATATTCATTTTTTCAAAAAGGCTCCCTTTAGAAAAAAACAGAACTGAAAGTCGTATTTTAAAAGTAAGTTGGTCCCTTGTACTTGAACATTAAATTTCTAAGGTTGGAAGTGATCTTGATTTATAAAACAGTTCTCTCTCAAACCTCTTTGGAATTGACCCTTATTCTTGCTTGAATTTTATGGTACCTCTCCTCAAAATGCCGTGTGGCACATATTTATTGTTTTAAGGTAAACAAAAAATAATTTTGTTTTGAGCTTTGGGGGAAGCAGGATACTTTTGTGACATAATTTGAGATGTTCAAATTTTTTAAAAATCATAAATGACTGGTTACATTTAGAGATCTTGAGTGTTACAAAATCAAATTTAGGAATTTTGTTTTAAATAATGTCATTTTATCCTTTTAGCATTTATTAACCTTCCTTTATTCTTCCACCTATTTCTTTTCCACTGGCCTCATACTTCTGGGAGAGTGTTAGAAGTGTATTCAGGGCAGAGAAAAAAAGAGAAAATTTTGAAGTCATAAGAAAAAATTGAATTTTAGGGGAAAATTCAAATATATATACTTTCTTAATTTAGGAACATGAAAATATACCGCATTTAACTTGTGTGGTCAAACAACTATGATTTTTGACAGATCTAAAGGCCTGGAAAAAAATTTTTTTAATGTGAAAGACTTTTTTCCCTTATCTTTTATTTTTAAACCAATAAAGGTCCTCAGAAAAAGTAATTTTTCTTTCTCCAGCTCCCATTTTTCGTGGGGATTTCTAGACATGAGGCTGACGCTGTGGAATATATCTACTAAGGCTTAGAAGTTTAACTTTAAAGGTTGAAGTTATTTATGTGTAACTCTGGAATCAGATTTCACATTTTCTGGCTCCAGGTTTTCCGGTAGTTTTGGCTAGTGTAAGGAAAAGTTTTAATTGTTCTTTAAAATTAGACATTTTACTTAATGTTTAATGTTCCCTTTCTTTGGTTTGAACTCTTTATGTAATAGTCATCGAATTGCCCTAGTTTCATCCTTTGTCACATTTTTTGTTTAGTAGGTCAGGTTACCATGTCCTACCTAGTATGTTTTAAAATATATTAAGCAGTGAAGTCATACTTGTTCTTTTAGAGGAGGAGGGCCTTTTATTTTCTTTGTAGTATAGCATAACTACAAAGGAGCATCAGTTAGGATGGTAGGTCCATCTGTGGTAAAATGCACAAGAATTTGAAGTCAGGAGACTTGGATTCAAATTCCAATTCTGTAACTTATGCTCATAAATTTAGAATTGAAAGGGTTGTAAAGGTCATCTATCTCAGTCCCTTCCTTTAAGATTAAGGCCTAGAGAAGTTAAGCAGTATTCCTGAAGTCACAAAGCTAAGTGACAGGCAGAATCCACACTCACCTCTTCCTCTTCCTCCTCCAGAGACAGTGTTCTCTCCTCTGTGCCATATTACCATTTACAAGATGTAGTACCAAGGGCAAGTCACTTTCCCTCAGAGTTTCAATTTCTTCATCTGTAAAGCTAAGATGATCTTTTTCCTGACTCCCTCACAAGAAACCTTTGAGTGCTATAGAAATACAAGTTGTTCTTTCTGCTGGCTGTGCTTTGGGATCTTGTAGTCCTGTACTAACCAAGCAGCCTCCCTAATGTCTACTGAAGTGCTCAATCTGGTGATTAGGAAGTGAATGTGGATATGAAAGTGGCTCTTGAAATCTTTGGATTTAATGTTTTTCTCTCTTCAACCCAAACTTTTTTTTGTTAGACACTCTCTGTGATGCGTTTGATCCTCTGTTTCTTTGTTGGAGGAATAAAGCTTTCATGATGATGTTTGGAGCAGACCATTTACTTCAGACTGGGTAAAGTTGTATTGTGCTGAGTGTGCACTGAATCCTTCCTCTCCTTCCTAGACTCCTGAATCTAATGCAGTCTCTGTGGCTTCAGTGAAGCCCACGCAAGAGGAACAGTCACTGACGCCCCCAGGGAAGGTGATAACCATCAGTACCCGGAGTCCCCGATGTGCCCGAAATCAGTCCACCCTCCGAAACAATAAGAACTTCTCTCCCAACTCGTCATCCAGCTCCTCAGGTGAGATGTTAAGGGGACTGGGGAACCAGCCCAGAACAGCCATTCATTTAATCTGGTAGCCTGCCTTTGCCTTACCCTGGTACTTCAGAAGTGTCCTAGAAGAGCCAGGTCAACATTTTCTGTTCAGTTCAATTTAATAAATATTTATTGAGCACCTGCTAGGTGTCAGGCACTTTGCCTGCCTAGCACTGGGAATACAAATAAGAAAAAGATAGTCCCTCCTCTCAAGGAGTTTACAGTCTAATAGGACATGGCAACATACAAAAGGAAGCTGGAAAAGGGAGTAGGGATGACAAACGCCAAAGGGGACTCATCTTATCCTGTGGAGTTGAAACCAGGCAGAGCTGGAGATGCAAAGGGTCACATAAATCAGGAGCTGTAACTACCACCTACAAAAATCATTACAGTTGAGGAACACTGAACTATAGTGATGACTATAGTGGCTTCACCCCTCAGCTCAGTCTTATAGAAGAGGAGAAAATGAGTTTCTAGCCCAAGAAATATTTCTTTAAGGTAGCTCAGTAGCACTCAGAACTCATAGCATAGATTTAGAGCTCTGAGGTATGTAATTCAACCCTCTCATTTTGTACAATTAAACTATGGGAATAAGTTGAGTAGATTTTTAAAAGACTTACTTCATTGAATTTAGTATGAAAAGGCATTGTATTTTTGTAAACTTTTTCTTAGATTATAAACTCTAATTGAATAGGGACTGTATATATTTTTCTTTGCATGATACCTAGGCTAGCACCACATGCAAACAGGTTGTAAAATAAATTATACTTGATTATGATCAAGAGAAGTATATTTTGTCAATTCTTAGGAAATTTGATATTGGATTATTTTTCTGTTACATCTTCTGAGAATTTCAAAGCCATTATTTCATTATTATTTTAATGTTAGTCCAATGTTACACTTGTAATGTATATTATGCTTCCACTACCTCCCCCCAAAATCAGTCTGTTTTGTTATGCTTCTACTGTAAAATAAGAAAGAACAGTGCTACAAGTAAATCTCCAGAAATATGGTAACTTCTGACTGGACAGATTGAGGGAATAATTTCCATAAAGTTGCTGTTATTTTTTCCCCAGATTATTCAAGCAGCATTAAGAAAAAAATTCACTGCACATTTCCAGTGACTGGTAACTGTGTAAAACTACCTTATTAGTTTTTGTTGCTTAGTTATCCTGAGAGCTCAACATTTACAAAATAGGCTGTAAGTATTTTGAGCAAGACTTCAAAAACAGTGTAACGTTATTAAGGAGCCTCAACAAGAGGCTCTTAATAATTGTAATTTTTTTCCTCTCTCTCTTTTCACTCAGACTTTTTCTGTTTTCTTAGATGGCAAATGTACAAACATCAAGATGTTTGCTATCAAGATGGTCACTTTCTAACATGTCAGTTTTGTTAGCCCTATCCACAGAGCTAGTGTTTGATAAAAGTTTACAGCTTTCAGCTTTTATTCTGTTTCCTCTAATAACCTGTGTGCCCCATACTCTTTACGTTGGTCCCGTTTCATTTTGTATTCCGTTCTGAAAATGAACATAGAACAGCTAACTTGAAAATTTCTGTTTTATCAAAGAAAGAGGAGAATATCTGATCACATACGATAAATAGAAACATAATAATAATACTAACAACTGGCACTTATATAATACTACTACATACCAGGCCCTATGCTAAGCACTTTACCTGTCTAATTTGATCTTCATGACAATTCTAGAAGGTAGGTGGTATTATTATACCCATCTTACAGCTGAAGAAACAGGGGCAAACAGGTTAAGTGACTTACCAGTATTATACAACTAGTGAATATCTTAAGTTGGATTTGAACTTGGGCCTTCCCTATTCTAGACTCAGTGCTCTATGCACTATACCACCTAGCTGCTCCCAGGAATACCTGAGTTCAAGACAGACGCTTAGATCTGTGTGATCCTGGACAAGTCACTTGACCTCTCTTTGCCTTAGTTTTCTGAACTAAAGTGGGAATAATAACAGTACCACCTTTGTAGGGTGGTTATCAGGATCAAATGAGATGGTATTTATAAAATGTTTAGCATTGTTCTTGGTATGTAATAGGTACTATATAAATGTTTATTCCCTTCCCCCCTCTCCAGTAAGAGAGATAAACTAGAAATGCATTGTTTATATTTATCAAAAATACAAAAATTCCCTGCAAAGTGATTCATTCTTATAGTTTGTCATATAATTTTCCCAAAAATGAATTATCGGGAAAGACAATACATAACAAAAGAATACTAGATTAGATGTCAGAGGACCTGTGATAAGGTCCCAGCTGTTTCCTTTCTGACCTTTAGCAGGTAATCTCACCATTCTCAGCTTCAGTTCTCTTATCTGTAGAATGAGGGTGGTAGACTAGATGACCTCGGAGCTCCCTTTCCGCTATGAGTTGATGATCCTGTGAACTTTTTTCTCTGCTGACAACAGTAATTGAAGCCATCCATTTTTTTTTTCTGATAAGGTTTGAGAAATCCTCCAAGACCTCTTCTGGTAGCTGCTCCATCCAGTTCAGGAAATAGTGATTCTGATGGGGGGCTTTTTGCAGTCCCCACAACCTTGCCACCCAACAGCCGGCATGGAAAGCTGTTTTCACCTAGCAAGGATGCAGAATTGACTTTCCGACAGCATCTGGACACAATCAGTGTAAGTGCAGAAAGAGCATATCTGAAACATGACTGCACCTGATCTGTTTCCACAGGAGATGAGCTCACACATGACTCCATAGTTACTGTACAGAGCTTGTTTCTTATTAAGCACAAACTCCAAAATCAAGATTCACTTTCACAGAGAGAGGGAATAGGTATTTGGGTAGTGGTGTTTCTCATGGAGGTAAAAGGCCTCACCTTTCTCACCTGATGGTTTCCTTTGCAGATGCAGTCGGATTTCTTCTTGCCAAAACCAAGGAAGCTACGAAATAGACACTTGAGGAAGCCATTGGTGGTACAGGTTGGAAGAGCTCGCTATTGTACCTGTCTGTGGTCATAAACATTAAGTTCTATGATTTAGGGCAGACTTTTTTGTTGTTTTTAATCACTGATTGTTTCAACTAATATAAATGAAATGCTTCAATTTCCCTGTGTTTAAAATGGTATTAATATCTGCCCCCTTCTCTACCACCATATGTTACTCCATATATAAAATAAAATACTTGTTTCTTAGGAAGTACAACCCCCAAAATCAAAGATCACTTCCACAAAGAGAAGAGGTCAACAAGGAGCCAGTTGGGCATCTTCCATCTAGGCCAAAGGACTTTACCCTGCAGCAGCACATGTACTGCTGAATGAAGGGGTAGAGAATCATGTGACTGTTCAGACTGTATCTACTACAAATTTATGTTGCATTTGCATCCTTGCTGCTGCCCCACTGCCCTTCTGTATTTCCTTTATCAACTCAGTATCCCACTTTGCGCAGCAGCTTTTCCGAGCCTTTTCATACCTCTTTAAATCTTGCATGATTTAAACCCTTTAAAAAAAAGCCCTCCCCCATGGGGCAGCTAGGTGGTACAGTGGATAGAGCACCAGCCCTGGAGTCAGGAGGACCTAAGTTCAAATCTGGCCTTAGACACATAACGCTCACTAGCTGTGTGACTCTGGGCAAGTCACTTAACTCCAATTACCTTAACAAAAAGTGGAAAAAAAAAAACTCCAACCCAACTGGGAATCTTGCCTCATGTTTTACAGATAAAATTGAGGACATTTTCTGTGAGCTCCCTCTTCTCCCATCTTTCTGATCTTCTATTACTCAGGTGCTTATTGCCACTCTCTCGTCCTTCACCCGCGTCTCACAGGATGAAGGGGCTTCACTCCTTAAGGCTAACCCCTCTTCTTGTTCAGGTGATCCCATTCCATCCGGTCTCCTCCAACAGAATGTTGTCTTCATCCCCACACTATAGCTCATTTTAATTCTCTCTCTCTCTACAGATTCCCTTGCTGCCTCCAAACATACCCATGACTCCTCTCTCAGAAAAACCTCCCTTGATCCTTCTATCTCTGCTAACTATAGTCCTGTGTCTTTTCTGCCCTTTTAGCCAGACTCCTTGAAAAGGCTGTCCACACTAGGTGCCTCCACTTCCTCTCTTTTTATTCTCTTCTTAACCCCTTCTAATCTGGCTTCTGACCTCACCATTCCACTAAAACTGATCTCTCCAAAGTTAGGAGTGATTTTTTTTTTTTAAACCCAATCCCACAGTCTTTTCTCAAACGTCACTCTCCTTGGCCTCCCGACAGCCTTTGACTGTTGTTGATCACATTCTCCTCCTTGATACTCTCTTCACTCTAGGTTTTCAGGACCCCATTCTCTCCTGGTTCTCCTCCTAGTGGTCTCCTGACTATGCCTTTTGTCTCCTTTGCTGGATCTTCCTCCAGATCACACCGTCTAACCATAGGGGTCCCTCAGGGCCCTCTTCTCTTCTTCCTCCATACTACTTCACTTAGTGATCTAAGCAGCTCCCATGGATTGAATCACCATCTTTATGTTGATGATTCTTAAATCTGCCTTTGCTGCTGGAGACTCTCTGCTGACCTCCAATCACTCATCTCCAACCGCCTTTCAGATATCTTAAACTGGGATGTCCAGTAGATGTATCAAACTCAATGTTTCCAAAACCAACTCATTATCTTTCCCTTTAAGGTCCCTTCCCCCCACCCTCTAATACTTTAGTGGGCAGAACCATCCTCTTTGTCTTTCAGTCTTGACTCTTCACTGTCTTTCAATACCCATATCCGAGTGTTTGCCAAAGCCTGTCGATTTCTCCTCTGCAACATTTCTTCAGTGTTCTCCATCTCTCCTCTGATATGGCCACCACTCTAGTGCAGGCCCTCATCACTTCGTTCCTGGATTATTGCAGTAGCCTGTTGATGGGCCTGCCTGCCCCAGGTCTCTCCTCACTCCAGTCTATCCTACATTCAGCCACTAAAATGATTTTCCTAAAGGGCAGATTTGATCATATCACCCCACTATTCAGTAAACTTCATGTGGCACCCTATTGCCTCTAGGATCAATACAAAATCCTCTGGCTTTCAGTGACCTTGGTAACCTGGTCCCCTCCTACCTTTCCAGTCTTCTTACAACTTACTCCTCAAGATGTACTCTTCTATCTGATGACGCTGACTCTTTGCTAATTCACGAACAGGGCACTCCTTTTCTTGGCTCTGGGTATTTTCTCTGGTTGTCCCCCGTACCCCAGTACTCTTTCCCATCATTCCACCTTTTACAGCAAGCTTTTCCCAATCCTTTTTAATTCTAGTGCCTTCCCTCTGCTAAGTATTTTCTATTTACCTCAGATAAAGCTTGTTTTTATTTATCTCCCATATTAGATAATGAACTTCATGAGGCCAGGGACTGTCTTTCCTCTTTTTGTATCCCCAGCAATTAGCACAGTGTCTGGCACACAGTAGACACTTCATAAATGTTATTGATTGATCATTGCAAAAGGAAAAGTAAATATAGTTCAATTCAATAAGCATTTGTTAAGTGCCTACTGTTTGAAAGACATTTGTTCTAAGCACTGGGGACATAAAGAGAGAATGAAAAACAGAACCTGCCAAAGCTTAGACTCCTCTGACCTGGTTCTTACAGTCAGTCAGGGCAGGGTCTGCGTAGAAGAACACACTACATATTCAGAATGTTCCAATTTAGTTTTTCTTCAGATTAACTGAGCTTTACAGTTATTTCTATTAGAAGAGTAACAGCTTAAACCTATTAAAAAAATCTTAATACAAATATAGGAATTTCAAAATATGAATAATTACGTTGAGAAATCAACTCCCAAACAAAGCATTAAACTCCATGTGTAGATTAAAAGGTGTACTTTAAAAAAGTAAGATTCCACCTGAGGTGTGCCTTGATTTGTTTTTCGTCTGTGTACTTAGGTTCTCTTATACGTCTTTCTTTGCTCACATATAGTGAATGTGCATTTCATATTGCTAATTTTGTTTTCTTCATGCTTTATGATTTCATATATTCCCACATTTCCCTATATTCTTCATATGGAACTTTTTAGACTAATGTTTTATTGAGGTTATGTAATGGCAGATGGCATCTTCTAATTTCTCATGGTGGTGTGAAAGCAGCTCCAGGTCCTCAAAGTCTAGTGAGAGCCCAAGGTTCCTGTGAGTTTGTTGTGCTGGGAGGTTCCACAGGACTCGCCACTCTTATCCCTGATACTGTATCTGCTTTTGGCAGTTTGGCTGCTTACTAGAGGATGGATTCTTTGGCCACAGCAACTTGTGAACCAAAAAAACAATGACCCTCAGGCTTGGACTTTTACTGCCTGTGGAATAGTAGGGCATGTCACACAAACTCTCTACCCTTCACTTCCCTCATCCACAAAATTAAGGGGCTGAATTACGTAGCTTGTGAGGTCCCTTCTAGCCCAACACCTGTTGTCCTATGACCTCTTTGGTTTCTGCAGTCAAGTTGACAGAAAATTGGGAAGAAGGCTAAAAATAACAATTTTCTAGATCATCTCTGAAATACACTGGAACTTCATCCAGTGGTGCAGATTTCAGGTCCACCGTACCTTCCCATCCTGTGTGACTCTTGTCCATATCCTTCCAGGAGCTTGCCACAGAGTTCCACCCACACACTAGGCTGTTCTCGTCTCCTTATGACAGACATATGGCTGAAGCATTCTGACTATCCACTTGTTATCCTGTGTGACCATCCCATCTTTTCTTCATATTACATAATTCCTTGGTGATGTCTTTTATTTTTTTCTTCTTTGTTGCAGCCTGCTCACACCTAGTACATGTATTTATGTATACCCTTATGTGTGTCCATGTGTATACCATGCTGTTTTGCATATATCAACACTGTATAAATGTCAGGTATTTTGAAAATTTGAATATTAGAAACAGACCATTTAAAGAAAGGGTTCTTAACCTTTTTTGTGTTATGGACTCTTGGTAGTCTGGTGAAGCCTATGGACCCCTTCTCAGGATAATGTTTTTAAAGGCATAAAATACACAGGATTGCAAAGGAAACTAAATATATTGATATTGAAATATGTTTATCAAAATATTTGATATTGGAATATTTATCAGAATATCTTTTGAAAATAAATTCACTTCTCCCCTCATGAGAACCACTAAATTTTAGAGGATTACTCTTGATTTTATAAAATGTTCTACCATAAGATTCCTTTAACTAGTACATTTCTTGTTTTACTTATAATGTTATTAGACTTACAGAAATTCTATTTGTATAAATTTTTTAGTAGTACATCCTTACCTAAAAATTAAGTGCATCTCAGTGGTTCTACCAAGGGAAAAATTTGCTTCGTATTTAAGAGAAAATGCTACTTGAGTATTAGTTTGGAGGTGGTAGAATTTTCTTCCCTGACTATCTGACTAGGATCATTTTGATACTATCCTTCTTAGAAGTAGGAAAATGGACTGCATGAAAAGTGAGTAAAGGACTTGTATTATAAATATTTCTAGTAACATTTATGTTGCACTTGAAAATTTGACATTTATGTAGCACTTGAAAATTTGTAGATTTCTTTGTATATACATTATCTTATTCAGGCCTCAAAACTACCCTGTGTTCTGTCCACTTAATAAATGACTATGTAATTGAGTTACAGTAGCAATATCCTAACCTTATTGGTTAGGAATAATGGGACATGGATAAAAGTAAAGGCACTCATTCTGATCATAATAATTTCTTTGAGAAACTTAACTCCCAATAAAATGTCCACCACAAAATGGAGCCGAAAAACTGCTTCTGGCAGTAAATACTTGATCTCCTTCCAGGCAGAGTCGTGGTGATTCAGAATATAAGGCTCAGTTTTAATACGTGGATCCATCCCATCATGTCTCAAAACAGGGAAAACACTTGAAAGTAAAGATGAAGCATAAGGTCTGGATGATAACAGTTCATTTTAAGAGCACTTAGAGGTGAAAGCAGACAGAGAATCATAGTGGATAGTGGAGTTGGAGGCAGAATACCTGAGTTTGAATCCGACTAAAGCCTCTTACCAAGTATGTGACCATGGGTAAATTTTTTAATCTCAAAAGGTTGTTGTGAAGAAAGCACCTTACAAACCTTAAAGTGTGTATTTGTTGGTTCTTCTTGTTGGTAAACAGATGCAAAATGGAACAGAGTTGCCAGTATTTCTAATCATTGGTCAGTATACATATGTGGTATGTACATTCATACATATGGTATATACATACACACATTTGAACTCATTACTTCAATTCAGCACATGTTAAGTGCCTACTATGTGAAAAGCATTGTGCTAAGGGATACTGAAATAAAAATAAAAATAGCTGTTGCCTTCAAAAAATGGACATTTCAGGGTTTTGTTGGGACTGGTTGATGGGAGTTAAACTTCTTTAAGAAATGCTGTATAATTGGAGTAAGTATCCAAGTGGTGAATACAAAATAATGTTAAATGGGCTAAAGTGCACTAACATGTCCACAGAAAGGCTTCATGTAAGATTCCATCTGAGGTGAACCTTGAAGAGACCTAGCTGTTCCAAAAGTACCTTAGTATCTACTCTATTCACTAGGTGAGGAAATAGAAATTCCCTTAAGAAAATGAAATCAGGAACAGCAACTGGAAGTGAGAAGCTGGAAGAGACAAATACATTAAGTCAAAATCCATGCTAGGGATAAAACTGTTTTTAATCACGCAATTTCAGAGTTAGAATACGCTTCAGCAAACATCTAAGCCATGCCGTATCAAATCCTCAGTATAACATACCTGAGAAGTATTTATCCTGATGTTGTATACATCTTCAGTGAAGGTAGAATTCACCACCTCTTCACGCAGCCTGTTCCACTTTTGGTTAGTGGCTTGTGTTAGCATGTTTTCCCAACATTTTCATTTCCATAATTGTGATTGCTGTGCAAATTATTCTTCTGGTTCTGCTTTCTTTGCTTCTACAGTAGTTTATACAAGTTTTCAGTGTGACTTTCCGAAGTCTTCACATCTGTCTTTTCTTATTATACAGTGATATTCCTTTGAAAGAGAGTATTACATAGAGTTCCTTGAAACAAGGGAGGCTAACACACACACTGGCTATTTGTCCATAGGAAAGTCACTTAACCTCTCAGTGCCTGAGGCATTTCTCTAAGAAGTTTTAGGGAAGAAGCCAGCCAGAATTGGTATGGGGGTTTCCTCATCTAGTAGTTCTCTATACCAGTGAAATCATAGATCCAGTCTATTGAGTGGTAATGGTTCCCCAATCATTTGGGTGTCTTTTATTTTTGATTCTTTATCTATGAAAAAAGTAATGCTCCGAGAGAGAGGAGTGTGTGTGTGTGTGTGTGTGTGTGTGTGTGTGTGTGTGTGTGTGTG
>NW_020954548.1:34298072-34528057 GCF_900497805.2 Vombatus ursinus | reverse complement strand
TGTGTGTGTGTGTGTGTGTGTGTGTGTGTGTGTGTGTGTGTGTGTGTACGTGTACGTATGCCCGCATATATGCAGTCCTTTCTGTCCGTTACCTCCTTGAGCATATGAGGACAGATATCTGTGGATCAAAGACTATAAACATTCTACTAATTTTTCTTGTATAATTCCATTTTTTTTCAGTATGATTAGACATTTCACAGCTTTCTCCCTAGTGTATTAGTCTGCTTATCTTCCTGTAGCCTATCCAACATTGCTATTTCTCTCTTTAAATGAAATCGCATTTCTTTTAACTTATATTTTTTATTACTGATGATCTGGAGCATTTTTTTTCATAGTGATGTTGATAGTTTGCATTTCTTCTTTTGACAATTTGACCAAAGCCAAGAACTTTGCTTCCCACGCTCACATTTCTCAGTAAAGAGAATAGGCTCCCGTGTTGTTATTCAGAAACTTTTTGTGTTCAGGTATGTACAGTAGCCCTCACAGCCACTTACTTGCATCCATTCTTCTGGGTCCTGTCACAATCATGCTATTGTTGGTAGTGAGATTTTAGTGAACTGTCTTCTAGTACATTCACCCAGTAGCATTTGGAAAGTATTAAAACTGAGGCTCAGAGGAGCGTGGTGGGTTGGCCATGGTCATATAGCCTCTGAGTGACAGGTGACAGGTCAATGATTCATGATCTTTGAATACCACATCCAGCATCCTCTCCTTGTTGTTACAGTGCTCAGATTAGCATGATACCTAACTGAGAGGATAGGTGTTCTGCCTCGCAGTTCCTCTTTCTGGTAGTTGAACTGCTAGTCTCTTCTGGGTCCCATGATTACACCCTCGAAATTAATTTCTTAGTCTTCTCACTCCTTGGTGACTCCTGCCCCTTTTCCTGTATCTAATCAGGTACCAGTCCCTGATCTATCAATTCTGCTTTCAAAATCTTTTTTCTCCTTTGCGCTGGCCCTAACCTAGGTATTAACTCTCATTACCTCTAGGCCTACCTATTGTGATACTTAGAGGTTAAAAGACCAATTAAGTATTACAGTTGGTCTTTTAACCTACATCTTTTTTTCATTTCTACTGCCACACTAATTTTTGTAATTCATACCTCTAATCAGGTCATTCTATTGATCATAATATGACTTTAGTTGTCCTTTATTGCATACCTTTTAATAAGATCTATACATATCCCTTAGCCTACCATATTCAAGGTACTTTATCATATTACTCCATCTCTGTCTTTCTTTCTATCCCTCTCTCTTACTTTTGCCCTTCTTGTTCTTTGTAAAGTATATTTCCTGAATTCATCTGTCAATTTCTAGCCTAAATACCTTTACTCAGTTTTTCCCATCTTCCTGGAATTCTACTAATCATTTCCCCTCCCCAAAATCTCTTAAATGTTGAGATCTATCTATCCTTCTAGGCACATTCTAATGCTACCTCCCCTCAATTAAATCTTTCCCAATTCCCCTCCTCTCTCCAATGCCCTTATCACTTTCTACTTTATATTATATTTATTTTTGTCTATATATGTGCATATATGCATACATATATAAATGTATGTTTATATCTGTTATCTTTGTCTAAACATAAGACCATATACAATTAGGCTCAGAATAAATGTTTGTTAAGTGAATGAATATAGGAACATCTCAGAGACCTTTAATATTACTCATTTTTCCCAACACCTATGTAATTGGTGATTATCATTGTTCTTCCTTCCTACTATTTCGGGAATTAAGAAAGTAACCCAAACCTATTTGAAAGCAGACCCGGTGAATTGATTCCAATCAGGATCAGAAAATACATAATGTTATGGTATTTATTGTTCATTTTTTTGAAACTTGTAGATAAAAGCGTCTGAGACTTGCTCAGAGGTTTCATTGCTTTCTTGTTACGTAGCATCCTTAATAAGGAAACTTTGTTTTATAATGCTCAACCACGTTTTATTTAACGTGTTTATTCTGAACAAGTTTCTTCTAAATGAATATGACTCCTTATATCTGTGCCCTTTTCTTTTTCTCCCTAGAGAACATTGCTCCCTAGACCATCAGGAAATCCATCCCATAATGTGTGTTCTTTCTCCATCATGTCAAATTCTTCTATAACAGGTCAGTGCTTGTGGTTCCCACAGTCCCTCCAGTTAAATTTACCTGTGATTTTCCTTAATTTGGGTTACAGATGTACCTGGCATGAAAGAATTGATATGTTCCTATGTTGTGTGTAAATAACATCCATGTTTGAAATGCATTTGAAATACTATTTAATACCGTACTTTATCTTTGGAGAGGAGCTCGTTATCTCTACTGTTGTATATTGCTTGCTTATTATGGATGATAACTGTAGTTCACTTTTCTGGCTTCTTTTTGTAAATGATTAGTTCTGCTATAACTCCACAAGATTTTCTAAAAATCACTGAACTATGTAAAATTGAGCAATAAAAACCAAGGACTTCTGTTGAAATTGGAGTTGGGATACAAGACTCAAAAAAATTCATCAGTGACATGTTAAAAAAAAAAACCAAACAAACCTAAAAATCATAGTAACGTTTTATACATATTCGGTAGTTAAGATCAGAAATACTACAATAAATAGTTACAGTGTCTGAGGCCTTGGGCTTGGTCTGCATCCCAGTTTCTGGTGAGAAGAAGGGGGACCTTGGCCATGGGGGAAAGTGGGGAATGGGTGGGGAAGAAGATCAAGAGCTCTCCTCAGCCCTTAGCTCCTCCTGCACCTGAAAATATACAATAAAGAAGGACCTTTACCTTGAAAAATAGTTGAAGTTTCCACGTGAAAGTGGGTGTTGAAAGGGTTGCATGGTCCGGTTTTCTTTGTTCTCTCACTGTTTCTCCTGGAGGAAATAGAACAGAAAAGTAAATACAAAATTCATGTCATGCTCAAATCTATTCTCTAATGTATCATTCGTGTTGGAGTAAATTTTGCCTTTTCAAAATAAGCGTTATAGCAGAGCTAACTTTTACTCTTTTGTTTTCCCACTCATAACTCTATAAACGCCAGGGAATTGAGCAGGATTAAACTAACTTTTATTAGTAGAAATGATCAGGAAATGTACTGTAATGTTCAAAGAGGGAAATTACTTCCTTGACTTATATTTTGTCCACTGGTCTTTGAATTGCTCATTTCTTGCCTCATGTGCTTTGCTGCCATTTGAATAGTTTTGATCCCATGATATCAACAAATAAACCCTACAGTTTTCCTTATTGCAACATACTGTCACATTTTGTAGTTTTGCTTAACCGTTGTTCCTCCTTGACAAAACAGCTCATCTAGCCCTTCTTTGTACCTTTTCTAACCCAAAAATCATTGCTACCTTCCATGGGCAGTGGCTATTTAGAATACTTGATAGTATCTGACTAGACGGAAATCTCGTAGTGAAGGCTATGGGCAGTGGAAATAGGGGGGGAAGCCTGCTATTCTGTGTGCATTGGGTGGTGAAATGAACATAGGAATAAGAAAATTATAAATGCATGTGTGCATCCTAGAAATTCATCTTTTTTCCCATCTTATAGGGAGAGGGTCATTTCGGCCAATCCAGTCCTCTCTGACCAAAGCTGCTTTGTCTCGACCTATTGTGCCCAAGGTTCTTCCAGCCCAGGCTGCTAATCACCTGTCCAGTAAGTTTTCATGGCTAAGCATGAGGTGAACTTGCAGCCAGCCCCACACTTCTGAGTGACACTTTTTGCAGTGTTCTTTTCTTCTCCCTTCTCAAATACGTATCTCCTAAACACTTGGAAAGAAAACTGTAAGCTATTGACTTTTCAGTTAAAAATTGGGGTAGATAGAATATTTTTATGGTCTCAGCATGGAATATGCAACTACTTATTTAGGAGAAGGCTTATTATTATCATCCTATGTCTCTGTCTCTAGGTGCCATTGACTTGGCAGCTAAAAGTGCTGGTATTATCCCTGGGAGCCCACTCCCTGTCCTGGATACTGAGGGTTTGCCTGGAATAACACAGTTGCCTTCGGAGGAAGTGACAGCCACAGTGACAGGGCAGAACTTGGCTAGCTCACATCAGAATGGGGACGCCATATCAGCTATGGGGGTTTGTATCAGTAACATGTTTCTTTATTTGTCACAGAAATTATGGAAAGTATTGCCATTTTCCTTAAGGTAGTAGAGCCTACATTAAACCCTGTGATATAGTGATTATACTGTATTTAATTTTGCATGCCATATTTTAAGAGATATTGCCTGACTGGCATTTGGCCAGGTAGGCACCTATGACATTGAGAGAATTAAAAACCAACATGAGGTAGACCATGGAATTCTTGTGGACAAGATGGTGACAGTTGAGCTGGATGATGGTATAAGTATGTTATAAATGCTTTAAATATGTTGATTTGCCACTGGTTCCAGCAACTGTACTCAGTGTTGATTAAATGGATAGATGTCAGCCTAGATGTAATTATAGGTCACTAAGGTTATGGAATGATTTAGGGTTCTATCTTTTACTCTGTGCCTAATATTTTTGCCACTGACTTAGAAACTAAATGTTATGCTTATCAAATTTCTAAAACACACAAAAGTAGTAGGGATAGCACATACACCAAGTAATATAATGAGAATCCATATAAATCCAGTTGGAATAGTCAGCCAAGTATACAGACATAATAGGAATTATTATCTGCACTTGTGCGAGAGACATGTTTAGATACTTGACCATAAACGAAATACAAGTCAGTAATGTGATGTGACTGCCAACAGCCAGTGATCTTAGGTCCATTAATGCAAATGTAACGTCCAAATCACTGCAGTGTACCAGTCAGGCCACACCAAGTATGTGTTCACTTACTCTGTTTTATTTTTTTTTAATATAATTTTTATTCATAACAATTTGCTTTTCCATCACATTTATTTTTGAATATTTACTTTCCACCTCCCATAACCAGCAAGCCATCCCTTCTAACAAATTGAGAAAAAAAAAAAATTTCCAGCAGAAGTAACCAGCACATCACCTGTGTTAGGGGTCAGCAAAGTATGGCCCTCATAAAATTTTATTGTATTTTAAAATGTAAATGCCTTTTTTTAACTCAAGAGGCTGACTAGATTTGACTCTCAGGCTGTAGTTTACTCATCCCCATTCTATATGATGGCATCTGGAATATTGTACATTCTTGCAGTCTCTAACCTCTGTGATGAAGGAGAGGGAAGGTCCATTTTCTCCACTCTTCATTACTTCCTGTCATAGAAAGGGCACCATGTCCTAAGATGGATTTGATAAGTTGGAACATACCTAAAATATAAAGAGATATTCGGTGTGTTAAGGATTGGTTAAAGGAGCTCAGGATATTTTTACCCTCACGAAGATGAGGTAGAGGGGTTCTGTGATAGTTATTTGAAGTGGTTATATGGGGAAAAGTTTATATTCTAGTCATGCATGACTCTAGAGGAAGGTGATTATAAGGAGGCATTTTTCATCTCAGCATAAGGGAAAAAAAATTCTTCACAATTAGATTATTAAAAAAAAACAACACAGCAATGAAGGGCAGCTAGGTGGCACAGTGGATAGGGTATCAGTCTGGAGTCAGGAGAATCGGAGTTCAAATCCTGACTTAGACAATGATACTCATTCCTTGCGTGACCCTGGGCTAGGTACTTAACCCCGATTGCCTCAAAAAGCAACAAACAGCAGTGGATGGTTAGACTTGTGTATTGTTGAGTTGTTTTTTTTTTATCACTGTAGGCATTTAAGCAAAAGCAGATTATAACAGAAGGGGTTTATGCTTTTTGTAGGATCCTTTCCAGCTCTGAGGTTCTAGGTTCATTTGAAGGAATTAGGAATATTTGATCTGGAGAAGGTACAACTTAGAAGAGGTCATACTGTCTTGAAACATTTGAAATGTCTTTGGGAAAAGGTATTAGACTTGATATGTATTGCAATAATGAATAGATTAGAACCAGTGCCTTATTAGTACCCTAGTACTTTAAAGTATTAGAGCATAGTCTGAATGAGCACCCATCGAGAATGTTGCAAAATGTATTCTTATGTGGACAGGAAGTTGGACTGGATAACCTTCAAGGTCTCTTCTACTTCCTAAAATTAGATGATTTCCCACCCCTCCCCCTCTTTTGGCGGAGTAGAGCTATAAAACTCCTAAGACTCTCATTGCATACCATACAGGACCCAGGTAGTAGCTTCTGGAAAAGGTAAAACCTTTAAAAGGTGTAGGAGCCCCAACTTCCCTGCAGTCTAAGTCTGAACCCTGCTGTGAATGAGCTGATTTTTGGTGCTGGAAAAGAATTCTTTCATCTAAACAATCAGAGTAAAATATGAAGGAACCTGACAGTGTCTGACTTTGAAAGCAGTTTCAGGAGCTACCCCTCCAGATTGTGGAACTTTATCTTTCTCTGACTTTAGTTTTTAGAAAGCCACTTAAATGGTGAGACAACTTCTGCTATATAGGAATTGGTATATTTACCAGTGTTTCCTTGGAGTTCTGATTTCTGGTATGTAGCAGCCCATAGATCCAACTACGCTTCAAGTCAGAAAGTATTGACTTCATCACTTGCTAGTTCTGTGACTGTGGCTGTGTTGTTTTTTCTCTCAGAATAAGTTCCTTCATCTATAAGATGAGGAGGATACAATATGGACCTCACACAAAGTGGTTATGAAAATACCTCTAGCTTTTTGTGCTTTTCAAGCTATGATGTCCTATATATGTGAGCTGCTATTGAGTATAATTGGGAACCTTTCTGCTATCCCTTTTCTATTTCTAGGGTACAAGCAGTGGATGCCGTGTTCCTTTCATCAGTATCCCCACAAGGCCTGAACAGGAATCCATAACTCAAGGTTTTCAGGTAGAGTCCAAGCATTGTGCAGGTTTTGAACCAATGCCACTAAGCCAGAGTTCATCTCCCCAAGTATGTCAGACCTACAGTCCTTGTCTTCCAAGTACTTCCATGACCTTTGTCTGGCTAATGGTCCTAGTTTTATTGTCTCCTGGATAATTGTAGAACAGAGTTCACACAGTCTATCAGGGTTTGTCTCATTTGAAATTGTCATTTCCTTCTTTTCTCCGAATAGAGTTGTGACTGAATATCTCACCCCCATCTTAGAACCGCCCCTTTGCCAATGAAGTTGCCTCCCTTCTTGGTGACACCGGTAGAAGGCCTAGGTTTGGTTGACATTGGAGCGCTGGTTCCAAAGACCTTTTTATTGGCTCTGCTTTTTGGGAGCCTAAGTGTTCCAGCCTCACCTTTTGACTTCTTTGCTTTCACTGGTGGCTTAAGGCAAAGCAAGCTCTCTCTCAGAAGCTTTGCAATTCTGTAGAAAGATCTACAAGCCCTGAGTCCATATGCTGACTCTGTTGCTTTATTGCCAGTATGAGTGTAGGCAAGTCACTTGGCTTCTCTAGGCCTCAGTTTCTCCATCTGTAAGATTGCTTTGGACAAAAAGACCTTTCACTTCTAGCTCTAGATCCTGTGAACCTAAATTCACTGTAGTAGAGAGAAGCAAGTGAGTCTAGGTATAATTTTACTTTCCTTATGGGTCTTGAAATTAATAAATGAACACAACATAGGCTGGAGGTTTTTTCAGGATGTCTAAAGCATTTTTAGTCTTACAGCTGAGAATTAGGAATTTTTTTCTCCACATTACATATTCTTCAATTCTGTCTGACCCATTTCTGTGATAATTTTTGTATTTTTCTTCTTTCAGGGTTCATCTGTTCTATCCTTGTCTGAAATGTCCAAAGCCCCTCTTCAGAATGGCCTCTCTACTCCCCTTGCTCCATCTGAGGGATCCAGTACCCGGCTTTCTCCACCCAATGTTTCTGCTCTGCTAGACATTTCCCTTCCTGGACCCCCTGAGGATGTGTTATCTCAGGGAGAACCTTCAACTCAGATCAGTGACTCCATCATTGAGATTGCTATCAGTTCTGGCCAATATAGTAAGTAACACTTCTGTTCCTTGAAATCAGGAAAACCCTTGCTCCCTATTAAAAAGGAATATTATTGTTTAACAATAGGTAAGTCTCTGACTTCTTACCTGAGTCTTTCACAGATTTATTGAAAAGATATTTGTTCTTGAGAAGCCAGTAATTTAAATGAGAAAGAGAAAATCCTGCTAGATTCCCTTAGGGAAGCATTACTGTTAGAAAGTAGGGTGACCAGTGTGCTTGTTTTCCAGTGGCAACAGAAGATAGAATTGTCAGCGTTTAGATGTATTTAACCTGATTACTTTGTCTTTACTTGAGGAAGGAATTAGGAGATGGATTTAGAGGCACCTAGGGGGTGCAGTGGATGGAGTGCTGGGCCTGGAGTCAGGAAGACTTGAGTTCAGATTCCATCTCAAACACTTACTAGCTCTGTGGCCCTGGACAAGTCGCTTAATTTCTGTGTGCCCCAGTTTTTTCATCTGTAAAGTGGGGATGATAACAGCACGTACCTCCCAGGGTTATCATAGGGATCAAATGAGATAATAATATTTGTAAAGCTCTTAGCAAAGTGCCTGGCACATAGTAGTTGCTTAATAAATACTTAATCCAATTCATCCCACTGTGGTGTCAGTGGAGATGAAATTAATGCTTGGTGTTCTGCTGGACTTAGGTATTCTCCTAGATGTGTCAGCTAGAGAGTAGTATTTGCTAAAATAACCAAATGATATCTTCTTCTGAGCCTTGCAACTTCGCTTTGAAAGTTTGTACTACTGATTCTGTTAATACTGTTCATCTTGATTTGGAAGTTTATGCTGTTTTACATTATTGGACTTCAGCAAGTATGGCTAGCATAGTAAGGGTTAGATCAGATTTTTTTTCTTCTAACTGAAATTTTAATGATACGATATTCTTTTATAGGTGAAGGAGTCTCTCTTTCTCCAGCAAAATTGAATGGTAGTGACAGCTCCAAAAGTCTTCCATCCCCATCCAGCAGCCCTCAGCAGAATTGGATAGCTTCTCCCACTCATGATCCCCAGTGGTACCCCAATGATTCCACAGACTCTTCTCTCAGCAGCCTATTTGGTGAGTTTCTCTAATAGACTACAGTAAACTCAGGCCCTTGACCCCCACGAGAACATTTTTTCCTAAGAACAAGCATCTGAGCTAGAAGCTTCTCTTGTCTTCCATAGGTCATTTAGTTGATTAATGATCATTTGACATTGATTCTCTAGAAATTTTGAATGGATCAGGATAAATATTTCATGTAATGGCCTTTGCTCTACTCTGTATTTTAAGACCTCTTCCCTAGAACCTAGTGAGCTACTTAGCGCTCTGTGGTTCATGCTTTTACTCCTTAAAGAATTTGTTGTGAAGCAGGTCCCAGAGGTTCCTGTCCTTTCCAAAGACCTTTCCTTGCAGCCCCAGTGATGGCAGCTTTTATGGATAGAGCATGACTTTGGTCTCTTTTTTTGTAATCCTTTTTTTTCTGAATGATTTGTACTTTGTGATTTTTTTTTTTCTGAAATGAGCCTTCTAGTTTGTTTATAAAAGTATCATGTAACAGAATGAGTAGTTCATTTTACTTACAAGTTGTCCTCTGCATAGCTGGAACCCTGTTATTTGTCATCTGTATGCAGTTCTTGGCATGATTTAAATATTCAGTAAATCAGAGCTTGCTCTCCTCTACCCTGGTCTGTCAAACTAGATGATAGGATGTACAATGTTCATATATATATGACTAACAGAACAGAAATGGAATTTCCTGTTCTATTGCTCTACTTTACCTTGAGTTTAAATTGTATAAATATGCTTAGATGGCAGTACTCAACAGCCCCTGCTCCCAAATCAGATCCCAAAATAATCTTAAATTGGCCTCATGAGGTAGTTAGGTGGCATAGTGGATTTGGAGTCAGGAAGATGAAATGGGGACTCAGACACTCTCATTTAACTCTGGGCAAGTCTCTTAACTTCTCTTTGCCTCATTTTCCTCAACTGTAAAATGGGAATATTAATAGCACCTACCTCACAAGGTGGTTTTGACAATCAAATAAAAAAAAATTTGCAAATCTGTTAGCACAATGCTTGGCGCATAGTAGGCCCTTAATAAATGCTTCTTTGTTGGTTCCCACCCTCCCTTTCCCTTCCCTCCCTTCCTTCCTTCTCTCCCCCAAATTGATGAGAATTAGCATCCATGTCAGTCTTTGCTTTACAGTTCTTAAATAGAAAGTTCTGAATGATGAATAGGAACTGCTAGGATTCGAAATTAATTTGGAATTACACCTACCCTTCATTTTCCACTGATTGTACTGAACTGTACTGACCTGTGGTGATGGAAATGGTCCTGAATCTGAGTCAGGAATCAAGTGTACCAGTATATTGTTGCGTCAATATACTCTAATTTTCAGCGTGTTTTGGAAAAAATAGAGTTTAATAATTTTTATTTTCTTCTCTCCACTACGTAGCAAGTTTCATCTCACCGGAGAAAGGTCGGAAAATGCTGCCAACTCCGGTTGGGACTGCCAGTGGTACTTCCCTACTGGGCCCCAGCTTGCTGGATGGAAACTCTCGGGACTCATTTGCTTCCCGATCACTGGCTGATGTTGCAGAGGTATATTTTCATATGGTTGGGCTTTTTTTTTTTTCTTCACTATTTTTATTTAGTAGCCTTGCCTTGATCTTAAATACACCCTTCCCCACGATAGGGATTTATAAGATAAGGGTTTTATCTCTCGCAATCATACCTACGCCTATCATGATGTACTCTGCCCCACCCACTTGAGTCTGTTGTTCCTTCTACTCTGCAAGCTCCTACCCTCCCTGTAATCTGAGTCAGATGGAGTCAACTGGGAGTAGTTACAACTCTTACAAGCACTGACTGGATTATGTGCCGCTGGGAAAATTCCTGCCTCTGCCCTCTAATTTATATTCTCCCTTTCCCTTCAGATCTCCTCTTAGCCTTATCAAGGTGTAGTGCCCAGTGACTAACAGCTTGCCTGCCCCCTTTTTGTTTTGGAAAGGACCCAGGGAGTTGCACAGGATGAGCAGATATAGCAGATCTCATTACACTATCTTTCCCTCCAAACCCACCTTTTTTCCAAACTCTTCTTTATGTGAAAGGCATTATTTTTTCATTCACATAAATTCTCAATCTTGGTGTCATCTTTGACATCTCACTTTTCTTTATCCAACATAGCTGATCAGTTACCAGATTTTATAGTTTCTTCCTCCCAGTCTCTTGCATCTTTACTCTTTTCTTTACTCACACAGTCATCACCCTGGTTCAAATACTCATCATCTCTCTCTTCAAAATGGTGAGCAAAGTGATTTCCCTAAAGTACAGGTCCCATCATACCACTTTCCAACTCAGATTCCAGTGGCTCCTTCTTGACTATAGGAACAAATATAATTTCATCTCTATCTCATCTTTTTTAAATGTCTATTTTTGGCGTAATTTTATATCATGATTATTCATAAAACAACATGTATTTAATTTATAAATAAATACATACTTGGGGCTGCACACTCAAAAATTTTTACTGATGGGATATATGTTCAGAAAAGTTTGGAGACCATTGCTTTAATAGATTTTTTTTTTCCAGTTTGTAGTGGGTTTTATCTACTCTTGAAACTCCTGATATCTTCCTTTGTGGACAGATCCCACAGTTGAGCAACATGAAGGTCCTCACAGATGAAGTAGACTGTTAGAGCTAGATCACCAGTAGAACACCTTTATTTTCCAAATGAGGCAAAAGAGTCTAAGCTGTAAGAAAAACCATTGTTCATTGCCTTTGGAATAATTGAGCAGCATTTTGTTGTAGTGGGGAAAGTCCCTGATTTAATATCTAAAGACCTGGGATCATTTACTGATTCTGCTACTTAAGACTTACCTGAGCTCTTACAAGTCAGTTAATCTGTATTTCAGTCTCCCATCTGTATAAAATGAAGGAAATAGAATAGATGACTGTCAGGATCTCTTTCATCTCTGATCTTATGCTTCCCCTGGCAGGGTGACAGTAGGTTTACCTTATTTAAAAATGCGTCAGGTTTTGCAGAGGTGATAATTCCTGTTGCAGTGCTCTTCTTTGCCATAGAGTTCAGTGGGGCTGAAGCAAGCTATAAAGATATATAAATACTGCACAGATGCCCACTTAGCTCTTGCTGTGAGTTCATATCCTAAAATGATTCTGAATTGGTCTGTTAGAACTCTTGAAGCTTGATGCTCGGTTTTCCAACAAATACTTGGGCCTGTGCTAGGAGTTAGGGTCTTTACAGTAATATAAAGTCCATTCCCTTTCCCTGGAGAGCTTAAACTTAGTTTAAGAGGTAAGACAGACACACAAATAACTATAGTTGCCAATGGTAATATTGAGTAATTTAAACAAGAGTGATGACTTCATTTAGGGTTTATTCTTTCTCTACTCCTTGATAGTCATGTATTGAAACATTTGACAGTCTGGGAATATGTTCACATAACTTCATATGCCAGTTGCCAGGTCACTTTACAGATAATACATCCTAGCTAACTCTGCTTTACAAGAAACTGTGCAGAAGGTTAAAATATATGCAGTGCCTGCCTGGCACATAGTAGGCATTTAATAAATTCTTGTTGACTTGGTAGAGCTTTGAGGGAAGGGGAAATGATATCACTCAGTCTTTTATCATCTCCATATATTGGTAACAAAATAGGACTGAATTCAGTGGGGATATTTGGGACACAATCCTATTTTTCATGTAAGTCACCCAAATCTTGATGTTATTTTCTCCCACCTGACTAGGCCGAAATCTATTTCCATGACTAGATAGGTAAAGAAAGCCATGAAAGAAATTTTCATATTTATCCAGTGCTCCCAGAATTTAGTTGCCCCAGAGCTTAGGAAGGCCCTATATACTTAGAATTAAGTGATTCCCACTTATCTAACTTGCAGTATTTCCCTTCATTTCTGTGTCTTCTAGGTTGTGGATTCCCAACTGGTATGCATGATGAATGAAAACAGCATTGATTATATCTCCCGTTTCAATGACCTTGCCCAGGAATTGTCCATCACCGAGTCAAGTCGTCGGGAGGTCCTTTTTGATGGAGGTGGAGGTGGCCCTCCAGTGGGTGACCTCTCACAGTGATCGTGCTTAGCACAGTGGTGGCCACGATTCGGATGGATTGACGTTACAAATGGACAGAGTATAGTTGTTCCTCTGATTGTTGTGGGGGGAGATCCCAGTGTCCCATTCTCAATAAAGGCAGCATCTTCTAACATTTGAACAGCTGTGCATCCTGGAATCTGTAGTACACCCGGAAGTGATCACTGAACAGTATTAAAGATGAATTCCCATGAGAGGAGCTAGAGCTAGTGATGTGGTTGGAAAGAATCAGCATTAGTTCTCTGGAATGGCATGAGTTAAGACTGTTGGTAAGAGAATCCCCTTCTAAGGCACTTTGTGCCCGTATGTAATATTCTTAGTTCCACATCAAGATTGGGGTCCATAGGAAGATTAGTCTTACGTTAAAGCCTAAATTTGTTGTATTGAACATTCCAGTTGAAGGAGAAACTACAAGTTTTCTTTTTTAAAGAGAAGAAGTTGAGAGTGCCTTGGAATAGCCATTAAGTCCTGGAGAGTTTTAAGCCACGCTCACTGGTGGGAGGGCCCAAGTCATGACTGCCTTCCTCCAATTAATCCTTTGACATTCTGTTACTATGTCTATAAAGTGATGGGAGTTTGATAATCCATGATGCATTCCTTCTTCCCTGGGGAAGACAGCACAGCATCTCTTGGGCTCTCTGTGATTATAATTGCATTGCAGGACAGATGATAGTACAGATAAAGGCCTTATAGTACCTGGGGTAGCAGAGGGAGAAATATTGGTCTTAATAGATGTCAATTTGTTGCAAAGATTTTTCCTATCACCAGCTCTATTGAAATACCAAACCTCTCCTAATCCCTTAATTGTGGGTTTTGGCTGACTTAACAGGACAGGTAAAGAATCATGTCTTATGCCGATAACATTGATTTTTTTTTTTAACTTTTGAGAGAGAAAAAGATCTATCTTTTATTTTATGAATTAGGAACCATTAAGAAAGAAAACCCAATTAAGTTAGACTTTCTTCCCCCTCCCACTTGACTAGTTTCTTTAAGGGTGGTCCAAGGCATCATTTGCTCAGTTATAGATAAAGACCTCTGCCTATAAACTCTTGCACACTTGGTGGAATTGTGTTTGACATCTGAAAAGAAATCAGTGATCCTTAATAATTGGGTAATTTAGATGAAGTAATTTTTCGCTGTTAAAGTTTCTTCTGCTTTTGGTTGGCCTTCAGCATATGTTGTTCCCTTATCATAAACACACTTGGTCCTTCCTTACTTTTCCAGGGCCATTGAGCACCTCTCACTCTTGCCCAGTGTCTCTTTTCAGAGAATTCAAAAACAAGGGCTTATATTCATATAAGGTAGCTCCTTAGTTTATAAAAGCCATGTCCTTTGTAAAGAGAAGTCTTACAAATTTCTAGTCATCTTTACATAACAGGTAAACTTATTAAATCTATCCACAACTATCTTTACAGCCAGTTCTGCTTACACAACCTGTTTAGGCATCCATGTGATGAAGTTCAACATTGGCCACAGTTGTCATCTGTGGCTTTATCCACCTGACATATTTAACTTTAGGTTATTACCTACTTAGCCTATTGTCCAGTATTTTTATCTACTCTGCCATTAATTCTCACCTTTGTTGAAAGTAAGAGCAGCATTTCTTCCTCTCTGTAATATTCTTAGGCAGGGCCAGTAGCCTTCAAGGCTATCGTTAGCTACTTGTTAGGTCTGGTTTCTTCTCTCCCCAGTTGATTTATGACCCAGTTTTTGGACATATATAATCCATAGGTAGTTTGACCTAGATCAGTACCTGATAAGGGAGCACTTAAGGCTTTTTCAGGAGAAATAAAATGTTTGTTTTACTCCATTTAGAGAATTGTGGAATCCTACAAATTGAGATTATTTCATTTCAGCAATAAAAGGAAGACATTCTAATCCATAAGACAAGGATATTCAGGGTTACTAGATGGAGAACATTTCGTTTTCATGTTGTGGTTTCACTTTCTTGTCCCTGAAACACTTTCTCAGAGCTTTTATATGATACCTCATATAGTAGTATTATAGTAGCTTATGATTAAAGCTTTCGCTAGGTCTTAAGTAGCAGCACATAACTAAAAATAAAGGAGGAGGAATATGGCACAGTTAAATCAAGTGATGTGAGCAACTGTGGTTGTATAGTCTTTAAACCAACTTGACCAGTGTTCTGGGTTGATTCATCAGTCCTCCAAATTCATCAGAGCTGAGGAATATCTCCTGCCCTTGATATCTGACTTAGCCATGGGTTAAAACTCTACTGGCTGAGTTTGCATCAATATTAGTCTTCCTGAACTCTCTACTGTAATGCCATAGAAACCAAGGAGTCTTTCAGGAATATTGCTGGGATTAATGATCAAATGTGTCATGACCACATGACCAGCTGATAATACTTCTGACCTAGTTACCCAAAAGGAGCTCTGATATGCTAGGGCAAACAAATGGAAACTAACTAGTTGGTTTTAAATTAAAAGCAAAGAGGAAGAAAAATGTTGCAATAATCTTATTTAAAGACTCTAAAAGTCAGAAGTTCCTCCGTTTTGAGTCTCTGGAACAGACTCTACTTGCCACATGGAATTCAAGTAAATATCTTGTTGCTGCAAGTAATATCTTAGGTAGTTAGGGCAGTTGGAACAGGATGGAAAGAGAAAGCCATTTGTCAAATACCTGCCAAGTCTCCTTACTGGCGACAAACATGAAATACTATGAAGACCTTTGTTTTTTTCCTTTGGCAACAGGTCACGTGGATGCTTTTACTTAACATGATTAAGGGAAATTTCATAGTTTGTAGAAGAAAATCTATTTCTCCTAGCCTTATAAATATGTGTATAAAAATAGAAATCTTTCAGAGAATCAAAAGTAGATCAGGATATGTCAGAAAGTAGGAGAATTCTTTTGTTTCCATTCAAGTGGATTAGCCTTTCAATATGAACTTATGGCTATTTGCTGAAAGCTGATTTGAGCTGAAAGCAGATCAGTTCCTTAAAAGAATTCAGGACTGAGTAAGAAATTCTGGCTTTTACAAGATTGATATTCTTAGCCCCTCATCCATTTGTAGAGTATACAACGATGGGCATCTCCCGTTATATCTTTCAGAGAAACCAGAGGCAACTGAATGCTCATCCTTTAATATAGTGCTTACAATGAATGAGATATGCTGTAAACTGAGTCTGCTAGGTGTAGAATTTATTGTTCAAGGAGAAGAGTTAATTGAAAACAATTAGCTTACCAGTATTTCCTTGGTACCCCAAGTCTCCTGGGCCTAAGTATAGGAATTACCATTGTTTATGAGGCTACCCCATGATATAACTTCCAGATGGATGGTCTTTTAAAAACTACATCTTAAAACCAAATCACATTACTGAGCTCCAACTTGTTTTACAAAGAGATGTCTTTGTGTGCTGATGCTGGAAACCCCTGAGGAAGAAATTTAAATACATACTCGGATGCATTTCTAAGGGAATACTGCACTTTGGTGGTTTTTCTTTTCTTTTTTTTTTTTGTTTTGTTTTGTTTTTTGTTTTTTGTTTTTAAACAGCTACCCAAACCTTTATAGCTCTCCTAATTCCACAGTAATTTGTAAGTAACGTTAAGTAAATTAAACCTTGGAAGCACTACAGCAACCTGTTATCATCCATTACTGGAACAGGATAACTGGCTTTAGAGCTTATGGTTTGGCAGCAGAATTTATTGCTGTTTCTTTGAAAAATAGTTAAGCCATATCATCTAAGGTTTTTGGCTTGTTTGAGATGTGAATTTGTTTTATAGATTATAAATATACATATGCAGTGTATGTATAAAGCAGATTGCCTGTCCTTCCTGATTATTTTTTGTACCATATTGTAAATTATATTATTTATTCTTTACCAATTTTGGAAAAAAAAGGTGTTTTGGCTATTTAATATAATAAAAGCTGTTAAACTTCCTATGTTTAAATTTCCAGTTCAACTTGTAAATCTGTTTTTATTATTGTGCATAAATACATACTAATACTTGATCTAATAAGTGTCCTTTTCTGCTTGATTTTTCTGTTTTGATTTGCATTTTCCACCTGCAATGGATATAAGTTATTGTTATTACTTAAAATTTAGATTTCTGAAAGAGCTAGCTGCTAAAGGAAAATTACACCTAAACTTTTCTTAGGGAGGTAGTGAGGATCAAATGAGATAATATTTGTAAACTGCTTAGCACAGCATTTGACACATAGGCATTTAATAAATCCTCTCTCCCTTTCTTCTTTCCTTCTCCCTCTGTCCACATAGGGAGTCATACCCTTAGGACATTGCCAGTTTTCCTGACCTATGTCACACAGCCTGTGCAAAGTCCTTTCCTTCATTCCTTCCTTTCCTTCCCCCCCCCCCCCCCCGTCCACATGGAGAAATCATATCCTTACATATGGGTGCTCTGTCCAAGGAATATAAATTTTGATTACTTACACTTCACAAGATATCTTGAGATTTGGGGGCTAGATTTTTTTTTCTTTCCTACTTATTCTGTCTTTTTTTTTCCTCCAAAAAGTGGAACAATTTTGTCTCATGTAGTTTTCATTTATGATTTCTTGAAGTACAGTTCTGGAAAATCAATCTTTGATAAAGCCCTTGGGACTCAAATGGAGCTATTTGACTATGCCTTTAAACCCAAATCACTCTGGCTCTCACCGCCTAACAGATCCCAGCTTTGGGATTTGATGGGTGTGTGTGTGTGTGTGTCTGTGTCTGTGTCTGTGTCCAGGGCCATTGCCAGTCCTTACCTGTGTCTTGCTGCTGTACTTTGATGACTCTGAAGGAGAGAGTTAAGGCTGATGACTTTGTATATCCCTGCCTTATTTAAATCCAATTCATTTTTTTATTAATTTATTTTGATTTATCAACAATCACTTCCATATGCTCTCAAGTTCAAAATTTTTCTCCCCCTTCCTCCCCACCACCCTCCCCAAGATGGCAGACAATCTGATATAGGCTGTACATCTACATTAATATTAAACATTTTCACATTAGTGATGTTGTAAGTAAAAATTAAAACCAATAGGAGGAACCATCAGAAAGAGGAAACAAAACTCAACAGAAGAGGAAAAAAAAATAGCAGTTCAACTTCCATAGTTCTTTCTTTGAATATGGATAGCATCTTCCTCCACGAGGCTTCTGGAGATGTCTTAGATCCTTATATTGCCAGGAAGGGTTAAGTTTATCAATTGTCATCACACAACGTGGCTGCTACTGTGCACAACGTTTTCTAGGTTCTGCTCATATTCACCCAGCATATAGAGAACAGAAAGAGAGAGAGAGTGAGAGATTTATTCTAAAACTGTTGAGTCTGAGGCCAGATTTGAACTCAGGTGCCCCGACTCCAAGGCTAGTTCTCTATTCATTGTATCACCTATCTGCCCCCAACATCCTCACTTCTGTACCCTTATTCAAAGTTTTAATACAGGGTAAAATGAAGATCTAAAACAGAAATATAGAATTGAAAGTTGCTTCTAATGTAATTGCATTTTTTATTTTGTAAATAATAGTATGAATGCTTTTTGATCTTTAATCGGCCCAAAAATGTTTACTTAACACTGAAAATCTGTCCCCCTTTCAAAGAAAAACTGAGTGGTGAATAGTTTGTCACCAATTGCTCTGTAGATAAAAACAAAGGAAACAATTTAGTGCTGTGAGGCTGCAGTGAAATGAAATTCTACAATTGTAGCTGAATAGATAATATCTTGGAAAAGCTGACTAAAGATTTTCCTACCTTCCCATTCTCCCTTTCCGTTCTTAACTGGAAATGCCCAGGTGCTGCTACATCTATTAAATGCTTGTGTTGGGAAGAGAGTACCTTATACCTTAGGAACCAGAGGAGATAAGAATTAGGTAAGACCAGGTCTCTGAATTTAAACTTTGTCCAATAATGTAATACAATCACTTATTAAATGCCTATGTAATAATCCCTCCTTTCCAGGGAGTTATGGTTTTACTGGGAGATAAAAGCAAAAGGTAAAAGGGGGAGGGTGTGTGCAGGGAAGGAAAAAGATAATAGAAGCAAAGATCTAGTTGGGCTTTTTTTTTTTAATAGGAAAAAAGATAACAGCTTATGGCACTTCAAGGTTTGCAAAGTACATCACATATGTTCTCATCCTCACAACAGCCCTGAAAGGTAGGTATTATTAGCCCCATTTTACAGATGGGAAAACTGGGGAAAACAAAATTAAGTGATATACCAGGGGGTCACTCGGCAACTGTTTGAGGCAGGATTTGAACCGAAACCTTTCTGATTCCAGGTCCAGCACGGTGCACTTTGCCATCTCACTAGGTGAATTTTTGAGAAAATATTCATATCCTTTGACCAAGTTATCTATCACGTAATGGCTTTTGATCACATATTTCTGACATTTATTTATGTAACCCTTAAAAGATTTTTTTTTTTGGTAGAAATATTGTTTCCCAGTTACCGCTTTCCTTCTTCTAATTTTGTTCATGCAAAAGAAGAGCTTATATTCCAACCCACAGATGCGCATGTACAAGACCCACAGAAGTGTTGCTGGGGAATAATTATGGTGGCCCTCGAACTGAGTCTTGAAACTGATAACCAAGGCTTCCAAGACAAGGAGTTGAAGACAACTCTGGAGAAGGCTGGAAGAAGCCCGTGCTCCCCCGCAGAGCGGCGCTCGCCGCCCCGTCCTTCCTGGACTGGGCTGGGGTGGGCGGGAGCGGAGAGGGGATGTTAGAGATTCCCTCCCGCCGGAGGGAGGCGGGGGCGGGACGAGGGGCGGGGCGCTGAGCGACGATGGGCTCTGAGGCCCTGATTGGCGGCCGCGGCGCCCAATGGGCGGGCGACCAGCGGCCCCCCTCCTGCGGCGGTGGGTGGGAGCGGGAACAGTGCTGGTCCGCAGTGCGAGAGGAGCGCCGTAGCCGCCGCGGCTCCGCCACCACCGCCGCCGCCGCTTCCGCCGCCGCCGCTTCGGCTGCCACTGCCACCGCATCCGTTGTCACCATGTTCCAGGGGCGAGAGAACGAGGGCGGCAAGCCAAGTTCCAGGTGCGGCCGGCCGCGGGACGGGCCGAGGGAGAGACTGAGCCGAGCCGAGCCGAGCCGAGGCGGCGCCTGCCCGGCCAGCCGCCCACCCGGCCCGGGCCACGTTGAGGAAGGAAGCGAGGGGGGCGGGGCAGGCTGGCCCGGGGTGTACGGGGCCGAGAACGGGGTGATCGAACGGAGGGAGCGCTCTCGTGGGCTGAGGCCGGGGCGGGAAGAGGGGCCTGGGCAGGGACCCTTGGGGGTCCGGAGGAGGGAACAATTGGGGGCGGGGGAGAGGGAAACAATTGGAGGGAGCGCGGGGAAAGTGGGGGAGGGGAGATCTGCCGAGGGGAGGGAACGGGAGAGGAGAAGGTGGGTACCAGGGGGTGTGGCATCGGAGGTGTGAGGAGCCGCCGCCGGGCGGGGAGGGGGAGGAGGCGCGGATGGGCTTTGGGGCGTGTTGCGGCGCGTTGGGTGTTCCGAGAAGACTGGGTCAGGGTCTAAGAGGAGTACGGATTGCCCTGAGTGCAAAGGACCTTTACACTAAATGTGCTTATTAACCCATTTGGTTTCACGTACCAGTGTGGTGAAGCCTGTAGACCCTTTCTGAATGTTGCAATAAAATGTGTAAGATTACAAAGGAAGCTAATTATATTGAAATAGTTATTAAAAAAATTTTAAATCACAGAACCCGGGTTATAAACAACTACTTCACACCTAGCGTTGTATGCACCCTTAGATATTATTTAAACTGGGTTTCAGAAGCTTGGAAACCCTCCTTAGAAAGAGTTAACAGGTCAACTTTGGGCCATTCGTTTTAGAGTACAACAGTGATGAGCACCTTAGAAATGATGGCATTTTTTAACTCCTGATCTTAATTGAATTTCATGTTGAAATTAGGTATACAGGCAATGTGACCTAATAAATAGGATGTTGGATGTGATCTGTCTAGCTTAGGACAATAAATATAATAACCCTAAGATCACTTTCATTGTGCTCTAGGAAAATGATGTTTAAAGTTTTCCATCTATAAATTATACAAATGAAAAGCCCAAGGTAACATGAACTAAAAGAATCTTTGTTGAGACCAGAAAATTTCCCCAAGCTGAACATTCAGCTGAATATGCAGGGTTGTGGAAGTTTAGGGAAGAGTTGTGGTGCCAGGAGTCTTGGAAACAATGACAATGTTTGTGTACCAGCAGAGCTTAGGTGGCTTATGACTAAGCTCTTATTTCTCTTTTGTAGTTTCTCTCTTCGTGTATGTGGTATGGGCACATCTGTATAATCATCAATTTAGTTTGCTCTGCACTTATCAAGATGCTATTGAGTGCATAAATCTGGTTTGTAAAACTTTGTTTTGCCCATTTTGTCCTTTTCCTGAATATATGAGAGATGCCCTTATCAAATGTGTCCCATCACTTTGATTTTTGATTCAAAAAATAAAAATCTCTAAAACACTATTTGATAAGTTTTGGAAATAAATGTGTTGGTATTGCCTCATGAAGTCTTCCAGAGCTGCTTAATGGCTGAACTTGTTTGATAAATTTTCAATTATTTAGCTCAAATATGGAAATATTCTTTTATCTGTCTCCAGCGTACCGAGATCTTCTTTGCCCTGTAGCATAGTACATTAGAGTGGTACATTTCACACTTATAGTGGCTTTGTTTCATTTTGTTTTGCAAAAGGAAAATGCCCTCAGTTCATAGTTTCAAGAGAAGGCAAACCAGCATTTCTCTGCAGATTTATATTTGGGAGCAGAAAAGTGTCCTTCCTAAATTGTTATTGTTCTAGCTGAATGGTGAGGTCCCAACTTTAAGGGATTTTTGTAGATACTTGAGACTTGAATGTTTCCACCTTCTTGCTTTGAAGTGAATCAGTTTCCTTTATAATAGGTACTTACCTCTTAATTTTCATTAACATTAGTTGTCATCCTTTGTTTTTTCTAAAGGATTATGTTGCTTAAAGGGATTCTAAAAAGATTTTGTGTGGCATAATGATGTGGCCATCATTAATAATTAATCAAATCTTTCTTAAAGCTATAAAATGTACCTTTTGAAGAATTTGGTTTGGGTCTAGCTTCCTTTGCTGCTACCAGCATAGAGAAGGAAACACAATTTGCAGTCCACACTTGAGCTTAGTTTTCTCCCCAAATGTTGGAAGAGACTTGTGGAATTATAGGTATTGGTTTTTAAAAAGGAAAAAAATTTCTCATTATGAGTTACATTTGGATTTTTTATTCATCTATTTTTGCTCCATAATTTGAGTTGCTTTTTTTTGTTTTTTATTTTATCTTAAAATAAAATTTAAATATTTTATTTTTTAAAAAATGAATTCTACTAAGTATAGTTTTAAAAGTAGTGTATGAGTGAAAACAAAATAGCAAGTGTTTCACCCTTTTACATAAATCCAGAGAGCTTCTTAGCACATGAAAATCCTTTATCACCTTTCCTGCATAATGTCAGAGTGGTAATCTGATGGCAAATCTGATAGAATTAGGAACCTGAAAAGTTAAAAGAACAATTACTATGGATTTTATATTTTTATCTAAGTTTCTATTAGCTCCACAGACTGATTTGAAAACTAGAATTATCTGCTTGTACTAGGTTGCAGGAATTCTGTAATTATATAACATGTGTAGAACTTAAATTATTGGTTCTTCTTTTGCCTATTTGACTGAGTTGGCTTCTATCACTTTCTAGGCATTAGGAATTGACCAAGGATTTTTGAAGCTTGGGATATTTAGGATAATAATCTGTAGCCAAAATATTCTTTTATTTGTCTTTCAGCATTCTTTTTTTTTTTAAACTCAATTGCTTTTTCTACAGTGTTACTTTTTTTCTATGCTCAAGTTTTTAAAATAGGAGAGTCTTTATAAACATCCCTGTGCTTAAAATCAGCCACATTACTAGACTTAGTAACTGACATATAAATTGATGTTTCCTCTCCTTTAAAATTTCTTATTCTCAGTTCATGAAGTGAGCAAACATTTCTTTGAATGGTGGCTTTACCTTATTTTTTAAATGCTAGAGGAAGGAGAATATGCTTCTGTCACTTATTTATCCTTGAGAGAAGTGAATGTAATAATATTAACTTCTATATAGTGCTAAACTTTTACATATATTACCTCATTTGCCTCTTAGCAACCTGATAATGGAGGCAGGGGGTAATATTGTATAATCAGAAACTGAGATTCATAAGTTAAGTAACTTGTCCAGTCATTCAGTCAGTAAGCATTTATTAAGTGCCTTCTGTGTGCCAGACGCTATGCTAAGCACTAGTGATACAAAAGCAAAAAGACAATCCCCATCCTCACAATCAAATGGGGCAGTGAAAACATGCAAACAGCTATCTATGTACAAAGAAGCTATGTACAGCATAAATAAGAAGTAATCAAGGGAAAGAAAGTAAGTCACCATAATATATGACTGGAAACTTGTCTTCTCCCAGCCATCTTAGGGGAAGCATTTCTTGAATTACTGGAATTTTAATGGTTTTCAGTAATTAAGGGAGAGAGATGACTTCATAGGAAGTGGTGGGTTACTCTTGCAGTCAAGAAGAATTTTGAAGAAGAGCTAAAGGAAACCTTAGAGGGTTGGGCTAGAGGGGAACACACACAGACACACACACACATAATATATATATACATATACAAAATCTTTATTTTAATATACATTGTGTGTGTGTGTGTGTCTAAGTCAGTGAACAACAACAGAATGCTTTCATGCCAAGCATCATATAAACAGCATTTGATATGAAAGGCAGTGGGGAACTCCACTGAGTTGAGTTGAGAACAAGTCAGATGGTCCACATAGTGAATAAATATGTGACTTTAATCCCTGATTTTGAGTATTGCTTGAAAAAGAGAAAATTGAAAGTGAAGAGAGCTATAAAAAGATTTCAGTAACTCTGGCATGAGATGAAAGTGCCTGAATAGTTACTTGGTTATAGAGATGAATAAGAAGGGTTAGGTTCAAAAAGTAGTATAAACTTAATTGTTAAGTTTACAAATGGCCTCAATTAATTTAAAATGCACTGAATCCAAACCTGATGCTCTCTATATATAGTGAAATAGTGTTAAATTCGGTTCAACTTGGTGAATTTATTTCCTTTTCCTTTAGAAAGAGAACTGTCTGGGCCTAGGAATGTTAGACTTGCTGCATCTAGCCAAGGAAAATACATAAACTCTAGTTAAAACTAGAACTGTAGTGACTTATAAATGTTTGTTGGATTCAAAATAACGTATCCACCAAAGTACTTTATGTCTTGCAAGCCTTGTTTATAACAGGAAATTAAATCAAACCAAAAGTTTCCCCACTCTCTTAACCCCTTTTCCCCATCCCTTAATGCTTCCATCAAATCTTTCTCCAGGAAATGATAACTGCTAAATTGTAAACTTCAGCTTATGCTTTTGCCTGTTCTTTTACTCAAGCAGTCAGGGATACATTGGCATCATATCAAAAACCCTGGCACTACCAGCTGTTGTACTTGGCTTCTATTGTGTTTACTGACTGACCCATGTATATTGTCAAGTTGTGGTGTCTGGCAACCTTATTTTCTCTTTGCAAAGAAATGAGTCTGCCATACTATGTATCCTTGTTCTACAGATCTGAGAACTTCCTATTCCTTTGAATTAATAGTAAATTAGCTTCCTTTCTGCTGTTTTGTAAACAGAAATAACAAGGATATTAGAGGGGAAAAGTGTGAGGTTTCTCATTTACTTTGTTGTCAACTGCTAGATTGCATGAGAAAATAATTATGTTGCAGTGACCTAGTTCCTTAAAGTTATAATAAATGTGAAGCAATATCTAGATTTTACCCTTATAAAAATATATTGAGCTATTCTAAATATCATGTGAGGGGTTTAAAACCAGAATTGGCAAAGACATAGTGAAGAGAACATTGGATTTGGGAGTCCTAGGCACTACGTTCCAATTCAGCTCTACTTATTAACTGAGTGACCTTCAGTATTTAAACAAGCATATAAAAGGGCAAAAACCAATCTTTACCCTCGAGGATTGTACATTCTAATGGGGAGAGACAGCATGTAAATAACTAGGTAAAGAGAACTTTCAAGATATATACAGAATAGAAGAAGGTATCTGAAAGAAGAAAGCATAGACGGGAAGGGGAGTTAGGTTGTGGAGTGAGTCTTGAGGGAAGTCAGGGAAACAAAGGCATAAAGATGAGGATGCAGACCCTTCCAAGAATGGGACACTACTGTTGCAAAGGCCAAGAAAATGAGAGATGGAATGTGGTGTTTGAGAAACTGCAAGTGGAGGGGCAGCTCGGTGGTGCAGTGGATAGAGCTCCAGCCTTGGAGTCAGGAGGACCTAAGTTCAAATATGGCCTCAGAAACTTGACACTTACTAGCTGTGTGACCCTGGGCAAGTCACTTAACCCCAGGTGCCTCACCAAAAAAAAAAAAAAGAGAGAGAGAAACTGCAAGTAGACCAGAGTAGTTGAGTCAGTTTTTGGAAGGATCATGTTTAAAAAAGGCTGATAAAGGTAGGAAGGGACCAGGTTAAGAAGAGCTTTAAATGGCAAACAGTTTAGTTTTGACCCTAGAGGTCATCAGGAGCCATTGGAGTTTATTGAGCAGAGGCTGGGTGATATGATCAAAACTGTTTTCCAAAAATTACTTTGTCATAGATTGGGGAAGGAAGAGTCTTCAGGCAGGAAGACCAGGTAGGAAACTTATCACTGTAATCCTGGAGAGGTGATGAAGGCCTGTTATGAGTAGAAAGAACAGGACACATACCAGAAATGCTGAGAATGTAGAAATGACAAAATCTGGCCATTGATTTGGGTATGTGGAATGAGTGAGAGGGAAGACTAAAGGATGATAAAACTGATTTTTGTAGACCTGGGTGATTGGGAATGTGATTGATGGCCCTCAACAGTGATAGGGAATTTGGGAAGAGGAATGGAGGTTTTTGGGGGAAAGGTGATGAGCTCTGTCTTGTAGATTCATTTAAGATCCAAAATGATACAGTACTGGCCTTTCAGATAAAGCTAGAAGCTTTACTGTGACTCAGTGTGTCTTCTCTGTCCATAGGGTAATGAAACCCCCTGGAGGAGACTCAAGCAATCTCTTTGGAACTCCAGAAGAAGTTATTCCTTCAAGTAGACCAAATAGAATGGCATCTAATATCTTTGGAGCATCCAAGGAACCTCAGAATACACCCAAAAGGTCAAATCCTCCAGGTGAGATTCTCTTTTCAGCTCTCATCTTCTCCCCTCTCTTCACCTCCCCCCTCCAGTAGCTACTACCCTTTTCAATGACTACTTTGGTAACATTTTCTTTATTTTTCTTTTCCTTTTTTTTCCTTTTAAAATTGGATCTTCTGATATAGGACAGGTCTTATTTTTCAGGTTACTCAAGAAGAAAGGTCTCACTTTGTTTCCTATTCCCTCTTTGGCCTGGGAGCTCAAAAGTCTGATCTTCTTAAATAGTTACAGGTGAAGAAAAGGAATAGGAAAAATCTTTATCTTAGTTGTATTCTTGTCCCAGTGCCTAGATACTTAGAGTATTAGTCACCCCAAAGTGTTTCCCAATATCCAGAAATTAGAATTATTCTACTCTTACAGATTTAAGAGGTGGGGCCTGGGAATAAGTTAGATAATACAGCATATCAAGTAGAACCAGTACTAGAAGACCCTCTAAAACTGAGCCCAGACTGTTCCTTTAAGAACATGAAATTAAAGATTCAGTGAGCTGAACGTCGTTTTGGAAAATAGAAAAGTTTTGAGAAGGAAGTGTTATTTATGTGTCCTGCCTTAGGTTTTTGAATAGGGTTCATGTTTTTGTTGGTATCCAGCACTTAAGCACTCATGAATGTAGAGATTTAGTAGTACCAGGACTGACCTTACAGACTGTTTATATGAAAATATCACAGAATAATACGTTTCATTGAAGACTGCAACAAAATTTAAGCCACTTCAAGGTGAATGTACCTAGCTCATTTAACACTGATTTAATAGGATTATTGTTAGGTGCACTCCCTGGAGACTGTTCTGAGTTGCTTTGCAAGGCATAGCAGCTAACAGTCATTGTGACACAAGATTGAATAAAAAGCAAAACTTGGGATACAGAAAGATCTCAGTTGCATTAGGATTCTGTATCTCAACAGTAGAACTTCAACTTCACAGCATGGAAAAATGAATGAGGAATCATTATGCCTAGGGATTGGAAAACTTTTTGTTTTATTCATATATAGAAGATTTAGTTGTATCCAGGGATCATCTCTGCAAAAAGTCCCCCTTTGAATGTTTTTCCTATAGATTTTCCTTTGACAGTAATCCCTAGCAAAATGTCAAACTACCTCAAAAATAAGATGACTTTGGAACTTAGCCACCATTCCTTCAAGGCATTAAAGTGGGGTTTCCTCTCTTTAACTTTGATCTTGGGGCTACAGTTGTATCTCTTACTACTGTTCAGTACCCCTCCTCTGTAATGCATCATCTAGATCCTCACACACACAGAATATGCTTTATATTTTACCACAGTGTGAGGAATTTTAGAACATAAAGTGTAAAGGGAGGCACATTATAGATAGAGTCTAGTTTTGGGAAACAATATATTTCCTGTTTTTGTTCTTTTTACACTTCATTTCCAGATCAGGTAGACTTGTTCTCTTAATCTCTTGGTCTCTGGGGAATCATTAGTCCATGACTAATGGAAAGTACAGCTCCCTGGGGTTTAGACTAAAATCCACAACCAGACAGTTCCTAGTTTTGCTTAGCTAGTTCTGTATCTTCCTTGAATTCTGTACCCAGACATTTTTTAGTCTTTTCTATATTTCTGCCCTTTCCTTCCTCCCAACCTCTTGAATTCTGTTTTTTCTTTGTTTCTTTCCTATGAGATCAGAATGATAGCCCTAACTACCATAAATTTACATTTATAAAACTATATTCATATGAGAGTGATCATGTACCTTTTGGTTGTAGATGACTAATAGGCATACAGTTAAGGAGGAGTCTCAAGCCTCATTCTTTCTTCCTCTCCAGTTGCTACTTTCTGTTTGCTGCAATGTTACTTCTCAGCAGTATCCTTTGGCACAAAGAAGTCACTAATTGGAAGACCACAGGGTCTCAGTTACCCCTAGAATATAGTACAAACTACTCTTTTTAACATTTAAAGCCTGAATTTCACTTATTTGTTCATTTTTATTATATACTGCTCCCTTTTGTGCCCTCTGTGGTCTGGCCAAACAGGCCTTTTTGCTGTTCCTTGTATGTAAGAATTCACCCTCCACCTATATCCTTTGGCACAAGCTTTTCTTGCCTGGAACTCATTCCCTTTTCACCTTCACCTCTAGAGTTTAGTTTGGTATTAAATTCCTGAGAACCATCCTCTCTCTGGTTCAGAAGTTGTAACACCTTTTTGACTGAGACTATTTTCTGAAATGTTCACTTATATATGACATAGCCAGATAAATTACATTGATAGTCTTGAAAGGTAGAGGTAGTAATGGAAAGAGCACCAGACTGAGTCAGGAATTTTGGGTGTATCTCAGCTTCCAGTGCTACTAACTGTGTGACCTTGTCTCTTTGAGCCTCAGTTTCCGCTTCAAACTATGAACCCCCCATCATCTTGGGATCTTTGGAATGGGGATAATAGCCATTTTACTTTCTACCTCAGAAACTGGTTTTGAGTAAAGTGCTTTGCAACTATAAAACACCATTTAAACATGAGCTGTTCTGATGTGATTAATTCTGCAGGAGGCAAAGGAAGTGGTATCTTTGAAGAGCCTACTCCTGTGCAGGCTCGATATCGTTTGAATCCCCCTGGTGGGAAGACCAGTGACATCTTTGGGTCTCCAGTCACCATTACTGCGCCCTTAGCACACCCAAACAAGCCCAAGGTATGGACTTCTTGCATTCAGATAGCTGTGGCTGGAGACAAAAAAAAAAAAAGTTTCTGCCAGTAGATTCATTAAGGAGCTCTCAGGCATGGAGGATTGAGCTATCAGGAAGCAACAAGTTTAATATTTTCCTAGATGTAGCTATCAGTTATATAAAATTGTGACTCTTCCATCATTAGTCATCTGTCTTTTGATATCAAAGAAAATCTTGAAAACTGAAATCTTGAAAACAATGACTCTCTAAAAAGAAGTCTTAGTAGAGCCTTAATTTTGACCACAGAGAGTTTGAGCCTCAAAATACCATCAGTCTTTTAATTCTAATTGTAGTTGGAATAGTCATAATGTTAACAGATAAAAATTGAACTTACAGTAGAAAAAGTCAATTTTGAAAACATAAAATTGAAGCAACTGTTTCTTTCCACCAAGTCTCTAGCCTAAGAATTCCTTCTCTCTGCTCCTTACATTATATCTGTTTCTTAAAGAACGGCCAGCCTGAGTACTAGCTATCTGAAGTAGGAAGTAATACGAGCCATATATTTTTGACTCTAATATTCTAAGCTAAGTCTGTTCCCCATTAAGTTACTGGTAGCAATGTGTCCTTCTGCCTCAATATTTTACACTGAGAGATCATCTTGAAAATCTAGAGTTTGAAAGTGAAAAAGACTTTGGCCTTTGAAGATGCTGACTGAATCCATGTATGTGGCCTTCCTTTAGTGAGAGATCAAGTCATTGAAGTCAGTGATAGTTTTGCTAAGTCCCACAGCCTGTGATAAATTGACTTAGCCTTTCTTTTGGTTCTTTGTTCCAATTTGTCTGTGTTGGATAAGGCAGTTGGAACTCTGAGACTATCCTGTAGAAACCTAGAGAAAATTCTTGATGTTAACAAATTATTTTCTGTAGGACACTCCTACATACCTTCTCCAGACAACAAGGTGTATTCTGTAATCTTGAGTGCCTAGAGCAGCAAGCTCACTGCCATTGCCAAAACTGGTGGTTGTCTGGGCAGTCTTTACATCTTTGTGACTTGGCAGCCCAAAGATGGCCTCTGACAGAATAGAATGGAACTTGCAAGAAGGAGCCAGGTCAGAATTCCAGATAGTAAATTGTAGTGGAAGAGAAAAATTGAGTTAGCTTGGCCCCGCTGGAAAGATCCCTGCTGATGTGCTTCACCAGCTCTTCCACTCTTAACAGCTGTGTGAAGGGTAAAGCAGATAGGTATGAGTGTGTGTGTGGAATAAGCAGAGGCATAAGTTCCTGCTTGGCTTTGAAGAAAAGACTATGTATGGGTCCCCGGATGAAGTCTTGATATGACTCTGCTTGCCTTATTGCAGGATCATATTGTCTTATGTGAAGGTGAGGACACAAAATTGCAACTCAAAGGTGAGAAGATAATTTCTATTCCTTCTCTGTCTCATAAAAGGTGCATTCAGTACACATTTATACTGTATTTTCTTGTGCTTCAGTTCAGTGTTTTTATATTATGATATTATTGTTATTGTTATCATTGTTACTGTTCTGCCTTTTGGCATAATAACAGGAGAGGGATAACCCTAGCCAAAGATGCTAAGATTAATTAGTTAGAACCTACACGGGGATGTCATCTGGGCTGATGAGCTGGTCTTACTGTTGTACTTACAACAGTAAGTAAGAGTAAGTACTCTTACTTTGCTCTAGGTGACTCTGGGTATATACCTTGAATGTGAAAGAAACTGTTCTCTGTTTCTACCAAATCATTAAACTCAAAGAAGAACTGGTCTGTTTAGAGTAGAAAGCTGTTACAGGTAAGATTTTATCAAGTACCGTCAACTCAAAAATCACCAGGATAGGTAAATGTTTGCAATAATACCTGGGGGAACATCTCTTTAAACTGAGTTCCTTAAATAAACTTCCTGGTTATTCTAGTTCATCTGTTCCTTAGAGATGATTAAGGTCTCTGGAAAGTACTTTGAGCAGCTCCAAAACGGGGAAATGTAGTAGCCCAAGATAGTATTGGGAAAAACCTGCTGCTATCTTTTCTATGCCAGACCTCTTAGAAATAATTCTTATTCTCACCAGAGTCAAGTCTGAATTCTTGAATTCTGTATATAAGTATTTAATTCACTGTGTTAATGACATTTTGACCTTGTTACACAGCTACAGAGAATACACAATCTTCAAGAGAAGAACATGATGAGAAATGTGACAAAGGAAAAGAAGAACGAGCAAAGGAAACTGAGTCCAAACTCAAGATTGACAATCACGAGCCCAGGTTAGGCCCCAGGCCTCGCTCACACAACAAAGTCCTCAACCCACCAGGTGGCAAATCCAGCATCTCTTTCTACTAAAGGAAACTAATACCAGCATCTTCAGACTAGGAACTCTTCTGTTAGGGTGTCAAGGTTTATAGTTTCTAATTACTACAAGTTAGGATGGGGCAGGAAGGGGAGGGGTTGATGATTTATGTGTGAAGATTTTCATGTAGCTCGTTGTTCAAACTTGTCTTCTAGAAACAGCTAGAGCTACACAGGACCAGGGGACACAGAGCCTTTTAGAGAATAGAGAAAACAAATCTTATGGGAGCAATAAGAAATTCCCCAGTTTTGCATCCAAGAATTAGTTCCAAATATGAGGAAGTCTTTGATGAAGTAAAAGAAAGTGGGGAAAGAGTAGGATCTTCATGGGTACCAGGAACATCTGTGTTTTGGTGGGCAAATGTACATCTAGGGATGGTCCTTCAGCAGTAGCCATTGACAGTGTCACTAGGGGACTAAAAACTCATATGAATGATGTGTTGGACAGCTGCTAGAGGATGCTCCCCCTATCTTGTCTGGTAAAGGGATACAACCTGTGTTTCAGAAGGATAATAGATTCATTTAGCTCACAGAGTCCTTACGTTATAAAGTGATGATACAGGACCTTTACCTTTTCTGGGAGCACTACTAATATTTGAGAAAACAGGTGTCAAATCTGTGTCCTTTTAAGTTTGCATCCATGACGCATTGTTCTACAGACATCCTGTAGGCTTTTTGACCTTTTCCCCACAAAAGCCAGGAAAAGACTCACTAAGCTGCAACTTGAAAGGGATATTGGACTTGATTTGAACTCTTGCAAGTGCTTATCAGTCAAGCCAATTTTCCTTTTCCCTTGTTTGTAGATCTATTCTTAATGGCATATTTTTGAACCCACATCTTCCAGGGGCATCCGTACCTTCTGTCAGCTAGAAGCCCTTAGCCTGATCTTAGATCAAAAGGCCTGCCTTACATGAGAGAGTAAGTTGGATCTCTTATTTACTGGTTTTTAAAGTGAATAGTTTCTCCCTGCCATTCTCATAAGCCTTAAATGCCTTTGACTGCCTCTGCAGTTCACCAGTGGTGTGAACATTCTACTTTCACAAACCACAGTTCTTTTCTAAAGGTGGGGGAGTGGGGCCTTTCGGTCTTTCGTAAAGGCCTTATTAACCTATCCAATTTCTTTCCGATATTTTGGTTATTCAGATTTTTCTAAGACTTTTTTTTACTGTAATCAGTTGATGGAAGAGTAGAGAAAATCACTGAAAACCTTTACTTCTTCAAAATAAACATTTTGGACAATATTTAAAGAGCCTTTTTTAATACTTTTCAAATATCAGCCTCACAAACTGCTGATGACTTTGAACCATTTATGACACCTTAATTACAAAGGTACACTAAAGAGTAATTTATTACAAAGGTACACTAAAGAGTAAGCAGAAAATTCCCTTGTATGAGTGATTACTCATTTTGGGGAATCTCTGCAATCTTTTGCCCAGTAAAAATAGAAATGTTAGATATGGAAATTAACTCGATCTACTATCATTGGATAAAACAGGAGTTTTTCAAGTGGAGATAATAGACTGCAATTTTCTTGAAGCTATTCTAATCACATTTAACTATAGAATCATGTCCCTTTGATCCATTTAGGGAAAATGTTCCTCAGTCAGGTTAAATGACACTATATTTTACAATTCCATGTCTCTTGCATTTTGGAACATCTGTTACTACCATGCAAGTAGAGCAGATGAAGTTTCATGGTTTTATGATGGATATCTATAAGGTGAGCACCAAATTCTGGAAATATTGTTCTACTTAGAATATTTAGCAAACTGACACCTTGTATTAATATGTACCCTTTGTCCTCAATATTTAAGTGCCTGTAGGAAATTGCTGTTAAACACTCTTTATTTGGCAAATTAAGGGGAACTGGCACATGGGATTTGTTAGCCAAAGATTTTACCTCTTGAGGATTCCCTCATGATTTTGGAGATTGCTTTATAGCCAAGATAAGGTTGCTGTTTCCTGTGAGCCAGTACAGATAATACCCGGTTTAAATAATGGGCAGTGTTTTAGGATTTCAGAAGTCAGTTATTTGAAATGATATCATTTTTATGTAGAAACAATGTTGTACATGGTGATTAAATTCTTAGGCTAGATAACAGAAGGCTGTTTAACCCAGAATGTTGCTAAAACTATGGAAACCAATCACCATTTATAACAGTGTGTCTATGGGAAAACACATTTTAGGTGCTAGCTTATGGTGGCAAAAACATACCTCATTAAGCCATATCCCTGGCAATGATAATTCCCTTTTTCCACCTGAATTCTGAAGCTCTAAGCCACTAGTGGTAACTCCTAGAACAAGAATTCAGGTAGAATGGGGTGGTGAGCAACAAGGGTGAAGTATCCAGCGAGGAGGACAAGAAGTGTTCTAAATAGCAGCCGAAGGATAATGTTTTCCCTCCCCTTTTAACTTTTTTTTTCCCCTTGTTTCCTGATGTATCTTTTTGCTGTGGACCCTGAAACTGGGGGTAGAGGGGCTCTGGAAGGGTGGGGAATGAAAGGAGCCCACAAGAATGAGATTGGCTAGCAGGAAGAAGTATTAATGCATCTGTGCTCATTTGTATGTAAAGGAGGTACATATGTCTGGCATTTGTGTGTTGAACTACCTGTATTTGGAAGATCCAAAGACTCTTAGCATCCTACTCTCAGTCTCTTCTAAAATGCATTAAGAAATTAATTGTCCTTGTATTTTTTTTTATTATGCCTTAAAACTTGTTTTTTAAATGCAGTTGATGCCAACATTTTCTCTAGAACTACTTATATTTTACAGTGTAATTTTGATGGGGCATTTTCTTACTTTTGCAGGGCAGAAATGGGAATAACAGTTACATTTAACCTGGCAGTCATGTAGTCAAAATCTGTTTTTGTGTTTTCCTTGCCAGACCTTTCTTCAAAATTCCTGAATTCAAACCTTTTTTTTTTTTTTTGTTCTGATAAAATGGAGGTTGACATTTTTAGCTCACTAGGGGGTGTATATTTTTCTCTCAAAGGGAATTGTTCATTTTCACTTTTTCCCACAAACTGTACATTTATTAAACACCTTAACTTTTGAGTAGAATGAGCATGCCAATGTTTTTTCAACTGGTATTTTTAGTTAGTTACAAATTATTTCCCTTATTCATCCTTACTTTAAGAGTGTAATCTGTTTATTATGCTTTTTAACCTCTTGGTAACAGAAACTATTGAATTTACCCATGTGCTTACTTTGAAAATATTTAGTCTGGAATGACATTTATGGAATTAGGGAGGGGACTTAGTATGGTCCTCAGCTACTTGAGAACTTAGAGGAAGGGGGTACACTCCTTTCTTTTTTGCAGGAAAAAAAATTAGCTATAATGGGTTACCTGAAAGAGGCATCTCATGTCATAGATTAATTTTTTTTGTATCTGCCTAGCATTACTGCACTGATTAAATAATTAGTTTTTGCACACATAAAATTGAACAAATTCTTCCTTAGTCATAGCTGGTGTTTATAATACTCTTTTAAAAAAAGTTTGCAGAGTGTGTTCCTTTTCATTTGATCCTTCAAACCTCCCTGAGAGGATAGGAGCTACTGGTATGATCCCCTTTTACAGGTGAGGAACAGGCATAGAGAAGTTAAGAGATTTGCCCACAGTCACACAGGTGGCAGAAGTGGGTTTTGAATCTATGTCTTGAGTGACTCAAGTCCAGCCCTCTCCTGCACAAAACTAGCAGTATGTAGATTCAGAGGAATTCGCTGAAGTGTTAAATATTGCATAATTAGGTATTGAATAACAGAAATCAAAGGATAATTACTTGCTCTAATTATTGTACTTTGTTCAAGTATACAGTGATTCATTTAAAGTATACAGTGATTCATAGGGTGTGACTTGTATCCAGTCCTATTATTTTTGTTATGCTGAATCAGGCAAAATTTAAATGAAGCACATTTCTTCCTGTTTAATCATATACTTTTTATATTTACCTCATGCTTCTTACTGAGCCCAAGTATCATTCTTTCCAGTAGACTATTAATGAAGTATGATTGCTATTTTGTGTGTAATATTAGAATGGTGCTATATAAAAATTCAATTCTGTAAGAAAATGAGAAGGCACTTATTGGAGCTGAAGTGAATTTTGTTTTGAGAAAAGACATATACAGCATTAAAGGTGGGTATTTAATATTGGTCTCCACCCTCCTTGGCACATAAGTATCTTAGAATGTTTTAATAGGAATCACATAGGGGCAGCTAGGTGGCGCAGAGAATAAAGCACAGGCCCTGAAGTCAGGAGGACCTGAGTTCAAATGCGGCCTCAGACCAAACACTTGACACGTAGTAGCTGTGTGACTCTGGGCAAGTCACTTAACCCCAGTTGCCTAAAGAAAAAAAAATGGAATCTCATGTCAAATTGAGCATTTAGTTTTCCCTCAGGAATTAGCTTTCTAAATTTAGTTTTCTGAATTGTTAAGTTGTTATTTCACAATTGCAAAATAACTGGCTTTTGAGAATTGTCCTATAATTACTCCTCCTCAAAAATCTCATGGAGACATTACTGTTTCTACTATTGATCAGCTCAAATGAGCTGTAAGTATATGCTGTGATCTTGCTAATATTGTTAAGTGCTTAAATCTTATATGATAAACAGTTTAGTAATGCATATCTACATTTGGGGAGTTGGTTAACAACATTGATGATTAAAGTTTGAAATGGCCATACTCTATGCCTTTTGCATCCTCCTTAGGTGTTATCATCAGTCAGCAAGTATTTGCATATTTTGTACCAGGTGTGCTGCTAGGTACTGGGGATACAAGTACAAAGAAAGAAACAATCTCTACTCAAAAGGAGCTGAATTTCCACTTCTCTTAGAAAAGTTGGAGAGGGGAGCAGGAGATGAGCTATTTTTTTTTAATAGTGTAAGGTGGCATCTTAGTAAAGTTTACTTCTGCTTACACAAGAGGTGTCAAATATGAGATCCACAATACTGCCAGTGAGGCCAAACCAGATTAAAATGTCATTGGGAAAGAATTAACAAAATAAATAAAAACAATAAAACATAGATAACATAACATTTTTAAAATAAGCCCGGTACTGATTAGTGGGTCACACGCTGCCTCCTTTCTGAGTTTGACACCATTGCTTCACACACACACACACCCATCTCCAACACACTAAAGGTGGCAATACTAAATACTCTGTTCTTTTATCTCTTCTGTAGTCCTCCATGCATCAAAGAAAAGTTTAGGAAATACTTGTCCATATTTATTCATCAGCAAGTATGTTTTTCAAAATGTGTTGCCAAAAGTTCTATCCTTTGTCCAATTTTTCTTTCATTCTCTACGTGAATACATTTAAGTGCATTCTGTGAGTTAAACGTGGTACTAGTCATTGGGTACAAGTAAAAGGAAAGAAACGATCTACTCAAAAAGAGTCCAGTTTCCATTCCTTTTAAAAGGGGGGCAGAGTGAGCTAAGGTAGTAAAGCATAAAAAAGTTTTCTTAAAAAGTGTAAAGTGGCATCTTAGAATTAAATAATCTCTCTTGGCAGTTTCATTCACTCCAGTGTCCATGAACAATGGCTTGCTTTGTGACAGGCACTTTGCTAAATGCTGAAAAAAGAATGAAACAATCCTTATTCCCAAGGCATTAACATTTATTGGGGAAAAATATGTGTATATAAAACATAAAGAGAATAAATACACATCAATTGGGGAATGGCTGAGCAAGTTGTGGTATATGAATGTGATGGAATACTATTGTGCTCTAAGAAATGATGAACAGGCTGACTTCAGAAAAACCTGGAAAGACTTGTATGGTCTTATGCTGAGTGAAGTGAGCAGAACCAAGAGAACATTGTACACGGTAACAGCCACGTTGTGTGATGATTAATATTGATAAACTTAACCCTTCCCATCAATACAAGGATATAAGACATTTCCAGAGGCCTTGTGATGGAAAATGCTATCCACATCCAAAGAAAGAACTATGGAAGTCAAATTACTATTTTTTTTCTCTTCTGTTGAGTTTTGTTTCCTCTTTCTGATGGTTCCTCCTATTGGTTTTAATTTTTACTTACATCACTAATGTGAAAATATGTTTACTAGGAATGTAAATGTATAGCCTATATCAGATTGTCTGCCGTCTTGGGGAGGGTGGTGGGGAGGAAGGGGGAGAAAAATTTTGAACTCGAGCATATGGAAGTGATTATTGATAAATCAAAATAAATTAATAAAAAAATCCCAAAAAACAAAAAAGAATAAATGCAGAGTTGTTCAGGCAAGAGGGCACTAGTAGGAAGATCAGGAAAGGTTTCTGGTAGGTAGTGTTTGAGTTGTTTCTTGAATAAGAGGGGTTCTGAGGTAGAGGTGAGAAGGGAATATTTCAGGTGTAGGGGATAGGTAATGCAAGACAGAAGTTGGAGTACCATGTGTGAGAAACAGAAGGCCAGTTTGATTGGACTCTAAAATGCAGCAAAGGCAATAATGTGGATAGACTGGAGCCTGATAGTGAAGGGCTTTAAAAACCAAACAAAGGAATGTATTTTTTGTTAAAGGCAGTAGATGCTGGAGTTTGAGTAAGATAGTTGATGTGATTTGGACAGCGCTTAAGTGCTTACTATGGCCCTGCACTGCTCTAAGGACAAGATATAAAAAAGGCAAAAAAAACCCAAAAACCCAGTCCATGCTCCTAAAGAGCTCCCATGGTCTAAGGGGGAGAGACAACATGCAACATGTACAAACAAGATATATGTTTTGTATACATATACACATATACGCATATATGTAGTGAATTGGAGATAATCAACAGAGGGCAGGTGCTAATAATATTAGAGGAGATCAGGAAAATCTTCCTGTAGAAGATGGGATTTTAACTGGGCCTTGAAGAAAAGCAAGGAAGGCAGATGATAAAGAGGAAAAATGTTCCAGGCATGGAGATAGCCAGAGACAATGTCTGGAGTCAGGAGGAGTGTCTTCAAGGAATGATGTGGAGGCCAGTATCACTAAATCACAAAGTATTATGGGGGAGAAGGGGGGTAAGAAATGAGGCATAATAATCGAAAGGTAGGAGAAGGCCATATGATGAAGGGGGCTTTGCCAGAATTTTATGTTTGGTCCTTGAGTAGATTGTAGTCACTGAAGTTTATTAAATAAGGGGTGACATGGGCAGACCTAGGCTGTAGGAAGAGAAGTTGACAACTAAAGGGAGGATAGACTGGAGTAGAGAGATTTGAGGCAGGAAGACCAATGTGGAAGCTATTGCCATCAGTTCTATAAATGAGGGAATAAAGGCTTGCACTGGGGGTTGTGGCAGCGTCAGAAGCAAGAAGGGGGTGTATACGAGATACTGAAGACATAGAATCAAGATGACTTGATAGCTGATTGCATGTGGGGAGTGAGAAAAAGGGGTTGAGGTTGACAGTTGCAAGCCTGGGTGACTGGGAGTTTTGTTAATCACTGAGGAATGAGTTCAGATAAGTTAGCAACATCTCCCTAGGAGTTCACGTTTAGGATGGAGACTCGAGGACATTATGCGGCATGTGTAGCTAGAGGAGGATAGGAAGAAGTACCCAGACTCAGGCAGATAACTGTTGAAGAAAGCTCAATAAAAGGGAACTTCCTTTTTTGCCAATAAGCCCAGGCAGAGGACTGGTGGTGTCAGCATGGTAGAACGAGCTGTCACTGGTTCCCCACAAGCCCAATCAGGGAACAGTAACATTATCCCCAGGCAGATGACAATCCGTCTCTCTATGAAGAAGGGATGTCATCATGTGATCAGAACTACACATTGGTCGCTGAATTATTGCCAAACTTGTTTTTATGTTATCTTCATGGTTGCTGGATAGTTAGTGTGTATATTTTCCTGGTTTTGCTTTCTCCACTCAGTATCAATTCATGAAAGTTTTCACATATTTCTCTACATTCCTCATATTCATCATTTCTTATGATTCAATAGTATGCTGTTACATTCCTGTGACACATTGTTCAGCCAATCTCATTTGATAGGCTCCTAGAAGTTTCCAGGGTTTTTGCTACTACAAAATGTACTGCTATGAATATTCTCATATATGGGGCTTTTATTTTTGCCACTGACCTCCTTAGGTTATATGCTCAGTATTATGATCTGTATATGAATCAAGGGACATGAATAGTTTAGTAACTTGAACCACTTTTCTTGAATAATTAAAAAGATTTTCAGGGGCCATCTCCAAGTGTCCTGATCTTTATCTGGCCACTGGACCCAGTTGGCTCTGAAGGAGAAAGTGAGGCTGGTGACTTTGTACAGCCCTATCTTACTTAAATCCAATTTACTTGCCAGTCATGGTATCATTTTCCTGATGATTCATGGTCCTCTTTGAGAATGAAGGACAAGCCACAACCACAACAAAGAGTTTTCAAGAAGAGTTTTACCATTCACAGCTCTCCCATCTATCTGTACATTATTGTACCTGGCTTCTCACTGCCTTTACAACACTGGTATTTGTCTTTGGAAACTTGATGAGTGTGAGGTGAAACCTCAGCCTTTTTATTTGCATTTCTTGTATTAGTGACTTGGAACATTTTTTCCTTAAGTGGTTAGTGTGTAATTCTTTTGAAAATTTTTATTTTATACTTTTTGTGATCTGTCCTCGTTTGGTTATGAAGTCTCACACTAATTATACATTTGAAAGGTACTTCCTTCCAGTATCTCATTTTCTCCTGGTGATCTCATCAGCTTCTGTGGGTTTAATTATGACCTGAGTTCAGATGACTCCTAAATCTACACTTCCAACCCTAGTCTCCTGAACTCCAATCTTGTATTGCTAACTGCCTACCAAACACATTTTAATTAGATGTCCTGCAGGTATTTCAGACTCAACTTACCCAAAACAGAATTCATGTTCTGAAAAAACTTACTCCTTGCTTTCCTGGATGGACACCTCCATCCATCCAGTCATCCTGGTTTGAAACTTTGGAGTTACCCTCAACTCTTCTCCTTTACCTCATTGACGCAACAATTGCCAACTCTTATTAATTCTACCTCCAAAATATCTCTTAAATCTGGCTCTATCTTTTGACTCACACGACCACTATCCTAGTTCAGGCATTCATTACCTCTTATTGGGACTATTGCAATAGCCTCAGAATTGGACCCTCCCTTGTCTAGTTTCTTCCCTCCACTTCTTTTTTTAACCAGTCATCCAAACAGCATTCCTAAAACATAGGTTTGACCATGTCCCTTGGTTGGTTGGTGGTTGTCCTTCATTCTCAAAGAAGACCAAAATGACATTATTATGCTGGAGTCAAATTACAATGTGTCTTACTGTGGCTGATAAGATCAATACAAGGTCGGAATGTTCTACCACAGGTCTGGCACAAATAGTCCATGTGAACATTTGGGGTGGATTCTTTAAATTCGCACAAGTCGGGTTTCTTTTGAGCTACTTCCTTTCTGCTTTGCTCATACTGCACAGCACCTTCTCAGATGTGGGCACACCATGCTGAGGGGTCAATTCCTTACCTCTCCAGTGAACTCCAGGAGCACCTTACTACCTTTAGGATCAAATGCATTAGCATAAAAGAGCCCTTTACTACTTTGGGTTCAACCTGCCTTTCCTTTTCTGCCTCATCCCCCTCCTAGGCCACCTAAACTTTGCATACACACATACACTGCTCTGCACCATAACTGCTGAATTGTAAACCTAAGTATCTCGCCCCCTCTTCATTCTGTCTCTCTCTCCTGCCTCCTCTGTCTCTGTCTCTTTCCGCCCCGCGACCCCTCCCTCCGTCCCTCTCTATTTTCTCTCCCTTCTTTCTCTGTGTCTCTATCGATTCTGTGCTCAGGGGAGTCTGATCCAGATTCAGTGAATGGGAATAACGTTTCTAATGCTACCGGGAACGCCGGAAGTGCTCCGAAAAGACCTCAGGCTTCGATCCCAGGGAAAGCTGCTCCTTAAAGCAGCAGTGCGCACGCTCCCCTTTACCTTACGACTTCGGCTCCCCCTAGCGAGGATGTGTAAGCACACCCACAGACGGTTGCCTGGGAGACGTTCATTTCCCCTTTCTCCAGGGAGGCAGCAGGGGCTTCCGGGAGGTGGGGCGGGACTTCCGGCAAGTGAATGACTGGCAGAGCCGCGGAGGTGACAGGCAGAGCAGAGCGGCTGCAGCGGCCTCAGGGAAGCGGGGGAGCTGGGAGCAGACAGCCGAAAAGCAGTTCAGCCAGGCCCGGCCGGGAAGGCATCAGGCCGCGCTGGCGGCGGCAGCGGTAGCCACGATGATGGAGATCCAGATGGACGAGGGCGGAGGGGTGGTGGTGTACCAGGACGACTACTGCTCGGGCTCGGTGATGTCGGAGCGAGTGTCGGGCCTGGCGGGTTCCATCTACCGCGAGTTCGAGCGGCTCATCAGCTGCTACGACGAGGAGGTGGTGAAAGAGCTGATGCCGCTGGTGGTGAACGTGCTCGAGAACCTGGACTCGGTGCTCAGCGAGAACCAGGAGCACGAGGTGGAGCTCGAGCTGCTGCGCGAGGACAACGAGCAGCTGCTCACCCAGTACGAGCGGGAGAAGGCGCTGCGCAAGCAGGCCGAGGAGGTAGGCGGCGAGCCCGGGGCCGAGCGGCCGGCCAGGCCCGGCCCGGCCCGAGTGGGGCGGGGAGGGGGCAGGCGGGCGGGATGGGCCTCCTCCCCGCCCCGCCCCGGAAACCCTGCCTCTGACCCCTGGGCAGGCCGGGGTCCCTGCGGGCCTGCGTTCTCTTCCCACATCCCAGCATGGCACTCCTGCGGGCCTCCCCTTCCCCATCCCTCCCTCCATCCTATTTCGTTTCCAGGAACTCGGCTCCCCCCGCCTTCTCTCCCCCGAACCCCAAAACTCACCCTCTGGGAGCTCCTGCATCCTTCTCTTCGTCCCTACGGCCACACCCACAGAGGGAAAGGGAGAGGCATCCCTTCTTTGGGTGACCCTGGCCGAAAGACTCCATCTGAGAAGTCAGAGGTCACCCGGAATGTCCCCAGCGCTTAGCCCAGCCCCACGAGGAATGCCCAAGGTCACACACATCTTAGTGGCAGCTGCTCCTCGGGCCGTGATACCTAAATATAACCCTCATCCTTAAGAGCCATGCGTCTTTTCTCTGCCTAAATCAGATCCTGACCTGAGATCGGTTTTTGTTTGTTCCGACTGTTGCCCAAAGCCCGATCACTTCCCTTGACCAGCCTCTAACAGCTGCAGTCAGCCTTCCTTCTAAACAGATCCTCTTTGCAGCATGAAGCCGTCATTGGTAAAGGCTTTTTTCCCTTGTGTCCTTCTGTCCAGGATTCTTATGGTTTTGTGCAGAAGAATCACTTGGTAATTGCTTCCAACACTTAACGAGAGCCAAAAGCTCAGAAGCTTCTGTCGCATTCATTAGGTGAAACTGCTCTTGGCTTCTGTGTGTTTAAGGCTATTGCTGAGTTCATGCCTTGTTGGTAACTCTTCTGCCCTTTAAGTCACTACATTGGCCAGGTTGTAAGCATTTATAGAAAAACCTGGAAAATTCTAATGTGGGTGAGGGGGAGGAGGAAATAGAATTTTTCTGATCTGGAAATATTTTTACCCTGTAACTTGGAAAACTGCATGTGAACCAATTTAAACAGACATTCAGGCATAAGGAAGGAAGCTATATATTATGTAGAATGCCACTACTCTTAGCCGTGCATATATACATAGTATATATACGTATACATACCATGCTTATATACATAGGTGTTTTAGATAGAGGTAAGGTTCTTTATCAAACTCTTTGGCTGATAAATAGGAAGCTTCTAAACTCCTTTATGATAAATTTTGTTTTCCATGCTCTTGTTTGTCCACATAATGATCCTGATTTAAAGCAGAAATAAGAGAAAGAACTTGTGAATTTCTTAAACCATAGCTAGGATGTATTCTTAGTGAAATTTAAAGAATGTTTTGATAAACTAAAACTATAAAACAGCCCTCTGAATGAGCTTAATATACACTTACCATAGTGATAATGGTTTCATCCTTCAGTCAAGCAGGTATTCCTTAGTTGATAGTGATCCATCCATGTTTCTCTGAAATTGATGCTAATACTCAGACCTAATGACAATAGCTGATAAAGCATTGAACTCATTCTTTACAGGTAGAGATACTAAAGATTGTACATACATCATAAAATGTTAGAGTTGAAGGGACCTTAGATCATCTAGTCCATTTCCCTCATTTTACAGAGGCCCTAAAAAGTTTATGTAACCGGCCCAAGGTTATTACTAGTTAGTGGCTAAGCCTGAACTCGAACCTTAGTCTTCAGACTCCAAATTCAGGCTACTTCTCTTACATCACACTACCTCCAGTCAAAAGAAGAGTTATCTGTGAATGCAACAGCAAACTTCTGGTCCTGTGTTAAAGGAACTCACTGTTGTACCAAAATCTTATGTTTGTGTCAGTGTGCTCCATGCTTTATAGGTATCTAAAAACAAACCACTGTGTTTCAGTCAACCTGGTACCCTCAGTATTTCACCACTACCCTATATTTGAAAGAAAATAAATTATTCATTTAAGATATAATTTAAGAAATTTCTTAACTTTAAGGATAAGAATTAAGGGGAGAATAAGCAACCTACTGTGCTATACATAATAAGCAACCTACTATGCTATATATTATACAGTGTACTCTGCTCAGCACTTTATAAATATTAACTCATTTGATCCTCACAATAACCCTATGAAGCAGGTGATATTATGCTCATTTTATAATTGAGAAAACTGAGGCAGATAGAGGTTAAGCCACCTGCCCAGGGTCACACAGCTAATAAATGTATGAGACCGGATTTGAATTTAGGTCTTCTTGACTCCAGGCCCAGTGCTCAAGTACCACAGACTTGCCTCATAAAGTAACATTTTATTGTCAAACTTTACAATAAATAGACTGGGCAATCTTCCACAATATATGTAATTCTTTTGGGGGTGGGAAAGTGGAGTCAAGACTTTAAAAACTCTTTTCACGAAATCAGCAACTCTTGTACAACCTAAGGAGAGTTGCCAGGGACCCTAAAAGATCAAGTGACTTGCCTGGGGTCACAGAGCCAGTTAATGGAGTAGCTGGGCTTGGAGTCAGGGAGATCTGAGTTCAAATGCAGCCTTAGACACAGAGTTAAGTATCATTTAGCCTCTTTACTTCTGTTTCCTCATCTGTAAAAAAAGAAGATAATAATAGCATCTAGCCCCCTACGGTGGTTGTAGCTATATTTGTAAAGCATTGTATGAACCTTAAAGTGATATGTGAGTGTGGGTGTGTGTTTGTGTGTGTGGGTGTGTGGGTGTGTGCACGCGCACACGCGCTTATATGCTGAAATGATGATTATGGTGTATCAGAGTGAAGATTCCTGAATCCACTATACCTAGTTACTTCTCATGCAACTCACATGCAAACAAACATAGTTCTTTGTTCTTATAACCATTCCCAGATTGCTTCATGTGTGTAAATGTGGTTCCTAGGAGAATTCTAGTGGGTACCAACCATCTCCTAAGCTAAAAATGGTCAACCAGCTTCTTGTGGAGAAAGACTTAGAGAGGAAATTTTTTGTGCGACTGGGGATTGTATTGGCTTTATGGTTAATATTACTTTCATGTTGCTGAACACCTCCTCAGACTCAGAGAATCTCTAAACCAACGCTGGACCCTCCCCCAACTACAGCGCTCAAGAAGGCTTAGTCAGAGATGGGTAACTTGAGCTGCTTGCATGTTCCTGAGCTGGGAAGAGCCTTCAGTTTTTCAGAGCTCAGCCTTGGGCAATACAAGCAAATAGGCCTCTTTTCTACTTTCTACCTTTTAGTAAGTACAATTAAAGGAATTCAGAGATTGATCTGCCATCTAAGGGACAGGTTAGTAAGAAGGATGTGGCATTTAGGTGGCATTGTTTGTACTCTAGCCATATCCTCAGTTTTTATTCCTCTAAACTAAGAATAGTGATAACTGAAAAACAGTACAAAAGCTTACAAATTTAAATTAACTTTGTATGATCTTTGAAAGACAATTATTCACTGATTCCATTGTAAAAACAATAATTTCACAACTTTTTGAGTGTATATATACAAGATGCAGTTTTCCCTTTTGCCATTATTACATTGAGCATTTTTTAAATTGGCTATTTTGGGATGAAACCATTGAGATGCAGTGACTAGGGCTTTTGCCATTTGTCTCTTCAAATCAGCGCGCGCGCGCGCGTATACACACACACACACACACACACACAAGGGGTGCAGAAAAGTGAATTTCTTTAGAAAACTAAAACAGAAAAGCCCCCAAATCATTAGTGCATGGACAAGACCATTTTTTCTGAAAATGCAAACAATTTTTTTTATTAAGGTAAGTCACATGAATTCTTTTTTTTAATTAATTTATTTTGATTTATCAACAATCACTTCCATATGCTTTTGAGTTTAAAATTTTTCTCCCCCTTCCTCCCCACGACTTTCCCCAAGACGATGCACAATCTGATATAGGCTATACATATACATTCCTATTAAACATATTTTCACATTAGTGATGTTGTAAGAAAGAATTAGAACCAATAGGAGGAACCACCATAAAGAGGAAACAAAACTCAACAGAAGAGAGAAAAAAAATAGCAAATAGTATGTTTCAATCTGCATTCAAATTCCATAGCTCTTTCTTTGGATGTGGCTAGCATTTTCCATCACGAGGCCTTTGGAGATGTCTTAGATCCTTGTATTGCCGGGAAGGGTTAAGTTTATCAATATTAGTCATTGCACAACGTGGCTGTTAATGTGTGCAACGTTCTCTTGGTTCTGCTGACTTCACTCAGCATCAGACCATCCAAGTCTTTCCAGGTTTTTCTGAAGTCAGCCTGTTCATTATTTCTTAGAGTTCCATCACATTCATATACCACAACTTGTTCAGCCATTCTCCAATTGATGGGCATCCCCTCAATTTCCAATTCTTTGCCACCACAAAAAGAGCTGCTATGAATATTTTTGTACACATAGGTCCTTTTCCCATTTGTATGATCTCTTTGGGATATAGCCCTAGAAGTGCTATTGCTGGGTCAAAGGGTATGCACATTTTTATATAGCCCTTTGGGCATAGTTCTAAATTGCTCTCCAAAATGGTTGGATCATTTCACAACTCCACCAACAATGCATTGGAGTCAAATGAATTCTTGTATTCACTCATTCAAGTGTTTTGCTACCCTTATACTAAGGAAGCCTTTGTATGCATGTAATATGTAATATGTAATCCTTCCTGCTTAAATTTCAGTTCACTGCGTACTTGATGATTAGAGTCCACATACAAACGATCCAGTCTATATGCACTAAAAAATGATATAAATAATGATAACATTTTTATAGAGCCTGTACAGTCCTTTTAAAGCATAGAGGCTAAATCATAATCAACTCTTGGTTAGGCTTAGATCATCCATATTTTAGATTATCTGAACATTTTTTAGTGCAACAGCCAGTATTAACAGTGTATGTAACATTTATATACATAATCTGCCCCATCTCTAACAAGAGGCTGAAGGCCTAGGATCTCTGAAAGCTATATATTTTATAATCAGTCATTTGGAACCCACATTGATCATTGGATTTTTTTCAGAATTCTGTTTTCATTCATCTATACATCCATCCATGCATAAATGTATTAATTTTGCTATTAGAAATTGTATTGGTTCTATGGTTAAACAGAATATGGCCTTTGAAAAACCTAAAAAAATTTTTTTTTGTATATGTACATACATATGCACTTTGGTAGTCATTCTAGAATATTGTTCTTTCTTTGCCCTACATCAGCTCATAAAAGTCCTGTAATGTTTCTCTGAATTCTGTATATTCATTTCTTGTGTTTCAATATTATTCATTATATTCATATAGCACTTTATTTAACCCTTCCCCAATTGATAGGCACCTACTTTGATTATTGTTTTTTACTATTACAAAAAGTACTACTGTGAATATTTGGGTATTTGTGAGACCTTTCTACCATTGACCTTCTTTGGGGTATGTGCTTATATATCTTTGGGTCAACATATGAGAATTTTGGGGATTTTTCTTACATAATTCTACAGTTCCTGCAGCATTGATTTCTATCTTTTATCATCTTTGCCAATTTTCTGGGTATGAAGTAAAATGTCAGAGTTGTTTTCATTTGTATTTCTCATTATTAGTATTTTTTTCTAATATGGTCATCAGACAATATTCTTAGAAAAACTTTGAGTGGAAAGTGTCCATTTTTATTCTTGAGTCCAGAGAGGCTTAAAAGTGTTGTTGGCCATTGCTGCTGTTACTAAATGGAGAGAAGTCCTTAGGGCCTCATTGGTTAGAGATTAGAGTGGAAGTAACAAACTGTTGAATCTTTTATAACTTCAAATCAACAAATGTGTGTTTCTTGAGTCAGGTGATATGTACATGGACCACTGATGGACAGTGGGGGAATGTAAAGATGAACAATTCATGCTTCACTTTCTTAAGGAGCTTAGACACTGATTGAGAAGATTTTATGAACAATTGCTGAAGCATTTCTGATTTAATTGAGGCAGGTACTTCTGCTATCAAAGATTGTACCCACTTCTCTTTAGACCATCTCTTTATTTGAAGAAAAAAGATATACCATCTAGTAGCTAACCTTCTGGGGATGAACGTGACATATAATAGCCAAATAATAGTTGAAGACATATATTAGTAGTGTCAGAAGACGAGACATCGTTAATTACACCAAAACTAACTTTTAGGATACAGATCACTATGGTTTTCTGACCATTGTGCTTGAGCTAAACAAACCTCTGAAAATTCTAAGCCTTCTCCCACATTATCTTTTACTTTCAGGGGTAGACTTCCTTTCTCGACTTCAGTTTTATTCGATGAAGCCTTACCTTACTGAATGGAAGGTATAGAATCCCTTATTATCTTATTTCCAGCAACAAGCAGCTTTCTTTTTCTTCCTGACTGTGCTTCCCTAAGAAATGAGATTCCATCTGTGCTCCTGTGGGTGGGCTCATGAAGCTTGCTTTCCTAATGTGTCTATTTACATCAGCATGGCTTTCTGTTTTAAGAACATGAATTCTATAGGGCAAAGACCATATTTCTTTCGTTTCCTTCTATATAGATCATACTGTAGTATCACTCAGATAAGGAATATTGAGATAAGCCAATGTAGATTGTTAAGTTTGTTTCATTTGAGAATAATTTTTCATGGAAATCAATGTAAGTTCTATTTCTTGGCACATTTCAACCTGAATCTATACCAGGAAAAAAAAACAACAGTCTACTGAACTTAATCTTTTTCTGCTTCTGACTTCTACTCAAATGTATATATGATTTTATTACCGTGGGTACTCTTTTTACTGGTTTAAACCTACAGATTTGTTGTTGTTGTTGTTGTTTGTCTTCCTCCTGGAAGAAGGCTGTGACATCAGGGAGGTGATGCCATGACATGCAAGTGAATTGGATTTAAGTGAGAGAGGGCTGTGCAAAGTTACCAGCCTCACTTTCTCCTCCAGAGCTATCTGGGTCCAGTGGCGAGATATAGGTGGATCAGGATGACTGGAGATGACCCTGGATGCAATGAGAGACCGTAGTCTTTTTAAGCTAAGGTCTTTAACGGTTCTCAGTTTGACTGAGGCAGTACCCATTCAGTGATCAAGGCTAGGTAAGAAATGCAGAGAATAGCTTAGTCAAAACAAAACCAAACCCTACAGATTTAAATTTTTCCTCAGTGCTTATCCATGTCCTCCCCTAAATCCTCAACAATCCTCTAATAAATCCTCTAGATCTCTTGAAATCACATGAGTATCAATGGAACAAACCACTGATAGTTTCACTATATGACTGGCTAGCCTTTCCTTCTGGTATAAATTCAATGATGATATCCTTTACACTGCTTCTCCTGGCCAATTCTTCGTTGTTAATGTGTTAAGCCTTCAGAAACTTTGTTCTATGACATGCACCTATAGGTGATTACTGAAGACCACTCATGTTAAAAAGATAGGCTTTTGTTTCAAGGAGAAACTCAGTATTTTTAATAATAAACAAGATTTAAATAATATTTTAAGGTTTACAAAGTACTTTATATATATTAACATATTTGATCATTAAAAGCATTGTACAATTTCCTAAAGACAATTTAGCTTATTCTCTTTAGGTCTAAGCCAACTTATTGTCCATTTGCGTGCTTTTTCAGGTTATACATACTGTTGGACCAACTTCATGGATTGTCCGTTCAACTGCATGTCAGAGTCTTCAATAGGCATTTTTCATCCGCTTGGTCTCTCCTATGTGGATAGTTTGGCTGAACTCTTGAGTAATAATGGATCTCACTTAGAAAGCACAGCAGTGTTTCAGGGCTTTATCATGTCAGTACAAAATCATATCAAACAAATAATCTAGAGGGCCTCACCATCTATGGGGAATACTTCTTCCTTGTGAATTCTACAGCAATGGCAAACACCTCTGACAAACATTTGTCTACCTTTTTTGTGTATTCTTTGTGATCACTAATCACAGGGTGTTCATATGAGGTCATATTGTTATATCTTTCATAGAGTTTTATGTGATTTTGACATATGCATGGGAGACACCTTATTAGAGGAGAATCTTTAAGGTAGCAATTTGCTTTACTAAACCAGATTTTTAATAATAAAAAAATAGTAAGCACAGTGGGATTTTTGTGTTCTTAGCACCTTCCAGTCAGTTTGTATGACTATTCAGCTGCAGAATATCATTTGCAAAAAACTGCCTGCCTCCTTTTCATGCCTTCATCAAGGATGCCCTTGATGCATCTGTAGTTTAGGTGCATCATAAAGATTTTGTAGAGATGACAAAGCAGCATATGCACTGGTATTTATGGATATTTTTACAGTTACTATTTTTAGTGACTCTCCTCTCTGGATTTTTGTCACACTGCTTTCTCTTGGTTCTTCTCCTGTATGATCACTCTTGCAATCTCCCTAACTGTGGCTGTATCTAAAGACTGTCATGGACCTTTTTCTCTTCTCTCTCTGTACTCTTTCTCAGTTACCCCATCAGTTCCCATGGGCTTAATTATCATCTCAGAAATTACTCCTGGAGCTATATATTTAGCCATTGTCTCCTGAGCTCTAATCAGTCTCATATCACGAAGTGCTTGGACATTTTGGATTAGATGTCTATAGGCATTTCATACTCATGTATCTCTAAAACAGTTTTCATTATCTTTTTCCCTAAACCCCACCTCTTAATCCTATGATTTCTCTTTCTGTCAAGGGCACCACCATCCTCCCAGTCACTAAGTTTACAAGCGTAGAGTCATCCTTGAATCCTTATTGTCTGTCACCCCACATAGCCATTCACTTGCCAAGCCTTGTTGGTTTTGCTTCCATGACATTTCTTGTTGTAATCCCCTTCTCTCTATTTAGACAGCTGTGACCCTAATTTAAACTCTTATCACCTCTCACCTTGACTGTTGAATCATCTCTCGATTGGATTTCCTGATTGAAATCTCTACCCTCTCATATCCATCTGTCACACAGCTTCCAAAGTGATATTCCTAAAGCATAGATCTGATGAGGTCACATTCCTACTCAGTAAACCCCAGTAGCTCCCTTTTACATGTAGGATAAAATGCAAACTTCTCTCTCATTTGAAGCCTTTCACAACCTTTCTAGGCTGAGATTCTACCTTTTTAGACTCATTATACATTATTTCTACTCACAAACACTGTAGTCTAGCCAAACTGGCCTGCTTTTTGTTCCCCACTATGACACTCCAGCTCTTGCTTCTTTGTTTTAGGAAAGCACTCTCTCCTCACCTTTGCTCCTCAGAATTCCTAGTTGTGTACACAAGTGCCAGTGACTACTTGAGACATTTCTTGATCCCCTTGGATACTAATGCTCTCTGTCCAGAAATTATCTTATGTTCATTTTGTATGTAGTTTTTTTAATACTTCCTATCTCCCATAATAGTATGTGAGCTCTTCAAGTGAAGGAACTGTTGGATTTTTGTTTTTCTATCCCTAGCACTTTGGACTTAGGCAATTAATAAGTTTCTGTTGGTTGATAGTAATTTTTTGTAAATAATTTTTCCCTATTATTTCATATCATTTCTTCTCTCAGATACCTTGAGATAAGGTGCCTCCATATGCCTCAAAAGTGTATCACTTTCATCATAGACTTCCTCTGTATATACTTTTTCTTATCCAGCTGTTCTTCTCATTTTTATTTTCTTTAGTGATATTTTAATCTCCTCAGGTGGCATATTGTGGACTTTGATGTTAGAGTTCTCAAGTGGTAGCTAGCTCTAATGTCATTAATGGACAAAAGAATTTTTTTTTTTCCAAAAGAGATCAGAGCAACATAAGAGACTTTTGTTATAGAAATGTTGACAGGAAGGTGGCAGATTAGAGGCAGCCAATCTAAACTCTCGACATACCCATCCAGACAACTTTAAAATAATGTTTTAAGTAAAATTTTGAAGCAGCAGAACCAATAAAAGATCAGGGTGAGGCATTTTTCTGGCCTAGGCAAACTTAGGAGGTCCCCAGGACAAGTTAGTCATACCAAGGTAGAAGCCTGTTGGCCTCCACACATGGTGGCAGCGGTAGTAGCAGCAGGAGTTCTTAGCCCAGAGATGGTAAGGGGGTTAAACAACTGGTCAGAAAGAGATTACAGTGGACTGGCTGGCATTGCTGGCATTGCTTGACAACTATTGCCCATACAAAGTTTTGTGTTGCTGTTCCAAGGAGGAGAGGTGTGCTTGTGGTCAGTTACAAGGGAGTAGGAATCTGGGTCACAGTTCCAGGGTAAAGAGAGCGCTAGCACTTGTGGTTGTAGGGGAGCAGGGACCTTTCTTGGGTGAAGACCAGAGCACAGACCAGGAGAACAGTGACCATACTGCTCCCAGGATCACACCACCTTGGAAGTACCAAAAATTTATAGACCTCCAGAACTAGCTTTGAAAACAGCAGCACGAAAAAGCCTAAAGTTTGGGACAGTTCCTCCTCACTCCCAGGTGAGCAGAGCCAACTTTAGTGTAGAGTTGAGTTAAGAAATCGGCTAGAAAAATGAGCAAACAACAACAACAAATTTGACTGTAAAAAGCTACTACAGTGGCAGGGAAGACCAAGACATAAACTCAGAAGACAACAACAATGTGAAAACAGTTACAGACAAAATCTCAAAGAAAAATGTTAACTGAACCCAAGCAAAACAAGAATCCCTGAAAGAATTAAAGAAAATGCTAAGAATGGTAAAGGAAAAATTGGGAAAAGAAGTAAGAGTGATACAAAAAAATTATGAAAAAAGAATTAACAGCTTGGTAAAAGAGGCACAAAAAAATACTGAAGCTAACACCTTAAAAAGAATTGGCTTAATGGTAAAAGGGGCACAAAAATTCACTGAAGAAAAGAATTCATTAAAAAATAGAATTGGAGGGGCAGCTAGGTGGCACAGTGGATAGAGCTCTGGCCTTGGAATCAGAAGGACCTAAGTTCAAATGCAGCCTCAGACACTTGACACTTAACTAGCTATGTGACCTTGGGCAAGTCACTTAACCCCAATTGCTAGCCAATAAAATAAAATAAAATTGGCCAAGTGGAAAATGAGGTACAAAATCTCGCTGTAGAAAATAATTCCTTAGAAATTAGAATTGGCCAAGTGCAAGCTAATGACTCCATGAGAGTCATCACCCTTTGACCCAGCAATACCACTACTAGTTCTGTATCCCAAAGAGATCAGAGAAAAAGGAAAAGAATCTGTATGTACAAAAACATTTTAGTAGCTTTTTTTGTGGTGACAAAGAATTGGAAAAAGAGGGGATGCTCATTAATAGGGGAATGACTGAACATGCTGTGGCATGTGATTGTGATGGAGTACTGTTGAGCTATGGGAAATGATGAGAGGAAGGGCAGCTAGGTGGTACAGTGGATAGAGCACTGGCTCTGAAGTCAGGAGGACCTGAGTTCAAATCTTGTCTCAGACTAGACACTTGACACTTACTAGCTGTGTGACCCAGGGCAAGTCACTTAACCCCATTGCCTAGCAAAAACAAAAAGAAAAAGGAAATGATGAGAGGGATGGTTTCAGAAAAACATAGTAAGACCTATATGAACTGATGCACAGTAAAGTCAGAAATAGGAAATCATGATTTCACATGTATAATGTGCACAGTAACAGCAATGTTGTGGTAACAATCAAGTGTGAAAGACTTGGCTACTTTGACCAATACAGTGATCTAAGACAGTTCCAGAGGACTCAGGATGAAAAAAAAAACTGCTTTTCATCTCTAGAGAGAGAATTGATGAACTTTGAGTGCAAACTGAAGTATAATTTTCTCATTTTTTTTTTGGCAATATGGCTTATATAGAAATATGTTTTGCATGATTTCACATGTATACTTGATATCATATTGCCTGCCTACTAAGTGTGGTGGAGGGGGTGGGAGGAAGGGAGAGAATTTGGAACTCAGAATTTAAAAAGAGAAGAATGCAAAAAATAAATAATAAAATTGTAGAATTAAAAAAAAATGTTGACATATTCCATTTTTTTGTTTGTTATTTGTCCTTCCATTTCATACTTAAATGCCCTCAAGGTGATCTAGTGTAAGGTCTCTCCCCAACTTTTAAATAAATTTATGTTTCTCTCTTGCTTCTTGGATGGAGTTTTATGAGATTTATAATTTTTTTGCCAAACTTTCCTATGAGAGCATACAAATGAGTTTGTATACTAAACCAGTTGTTGCTGTTGGCTGCCACCTTTATCCACTAGCAAGATGAAGTGTTTGCTGGTCAAGGCTTTTTCTAAGTTTTTTCAATCTCATAGTGGCAGTTGATTTCCAAATTAAACTTCTTAGGAAGTCGTAATAGTCTTTGTTGGTGCTTAGTATTTTATCCATTTCCCATTTTTTAGCACCAACAACTTGTTTACATATGTCAGGCTGGAATTTCCTAAGTTAGGCCCCTTATCTTCCCATTTTTAGTTGTCTTATTTGGTCATCTTTTCTCTAACAAGTCATTGGTGGCTTCTAATCCCTTAACCCCTCAATTCTTTCTCAGGCTGTCTCCCCTGCCCTAGTTACTATCTCCTCTTTTCCCCAACTTGACCACTTGTTGAACCAATTCAATTCTATGAAGTCCTCCTCTCCTGAATCTCTAGCCCCTTTATCATTTTGTCAGTTGCAGCCTGCCTAGCCTCAGCCTTGCATAATTCCCATCATTGGGAAGGCATTTCTGCCTTCATTTCCCACACATGTTGCTGAGCAAAGGTGGAAAAAATCACGTACCTATTTTGATTGCGTACACTACAAATTTATGTTACACAAACTCAACTGGGCCCTCCCAGCTGCTAGGCAATCCTAATATAACTCCTTTATCTATTCATTTTCCCTTTCTCCATAGCAGCTCTTCCAAACCTTTTCATTCTTCCTTAAAGCTCTCATTATTCCTCCTCCCCCCCACTCTCTTAGGTGCAAAACTTGATTCATATTTTATAGAAAAAATTGAGGCCATTCTCTAAGAGCTCACTCTTCTCCCCTCTTTTTTCATCTTCTGTTACTCATATGCCTTCTGCCACTATCTTCTCCTTCACCCCTGCCTCAGTTGATGAAGAAGTGGTCCTTCTCCTCACATGCCAGGCCGTATTTGGTCATTGTGTGGACCCTGATTATCTCAGAATGAATGTAAATACCAGTTGTTTTTATTTTGCCCAGAAACCCAGAGAGTATCTCTCCCCTCCCCCTCCCCCATGGGATCATCTATCTATTTATTTGCTTACTTATTCCTTCACTGTTTGTTTTAAATTTTTCACTAGGTAAAGAGGCCATTCTCTGCCTCAATTCTTATTAAGCTTTAATCACTGAATGGGCTCAAACTGAGACTTGTTAAAGACCTTAGCTTGAAAAGCATCTGGCCACTGGACCCAGATGGCTCTGGAGGAGAATGTGAGGCCGGTGACTTTGCAGAGCCCTCCCTCACTTAAATCCAATTCACTTTGCATATCATGGCATCATCTTCCTGATGTCATGATCCTCTTTGAGAACAAAGGACAAACAACAACAAGGCCTTTTGTTCTGTATTTGTCTGTTCAGGGACACATTTTAGGAGTGCCATGGATAATCTGGAAAGTGACTACAGGCAGTGACCAGATTGGTGAAGGTTCTTATCATTATTTCATATGAGATTTGGTTGATGAAAATGGAGATGTTTAACCTGGAGAAGTGAAGACTACAGGGAAATTTGACAGCTGTCTACAAGTGTTTGAAGGACTGTTATACTAAAGAGATATTGGACTTGTTCTACTTTGCCCCAGAAGACTGGACTAGAAACAATGTGTGGAGTTGCAGCAGAGTAGATTTAAGCTGAATGTCAGTCAGTCAACAACCATTTATTAAGCATTTACTGTGTACCAGGCACAATGCTGACTGCTGGATGTAAGGGAAAACATCTAACCATTTGAGTCATCCCAAGGTGAAATGAGCTACCTTGGCAAATACAGGCTTTTCTAGAGCTTTTCAAGCAGTTTTGATGACCACTTATCAAGTTTGTTGTAGAGGGAGTTCTTGTTCAGGTATGGAACAGGCTAAGATGACGTTTGACATTCTTTCTAACTCAGATCCTGGGATTCTTCAATTCTCTGCATATCCCGATTCAAGTTTTCCTGCAGTGTCATATGTTGTTCTTGACTTTGTGGACATAACTCTCAATTGACTCCTGGTATCATATGTCATATTTGGAGATAAAATATACTTGCAAAAGGAAATGAGAAAACAAAATTTCTGGTGATGGAGTATGAACCTAGGTCTAAGATAGCACATGATTAGGGTAGAACTCAGAGGTGGGATTTGAAGAAAATTACATGTGTTCATATTAACGTTCCAACCCAAAATCATTCAGTCAGTTTACATTATTAAGCATTTTTTTTTGCTGAGTACCCAGGATACAAAGACAAAAATGAAATAGATCCTGCCTTAAGAGAAATCTCTCTTTTAATGAGGTAGATAACACGGGCACAGAAAAAAGACACCAGGTAACTTTTATTGGAAAGATACTAAACAGTGGTGGGTCTAAGAAAGTCCTCCTGCCGAAGGTTGACTCTTCAGTTGTTTGTTTGTTTGTTTGTTTTGACTAGGCAATGGGGTTAAGTGACTTGCCCAGGGTCACACAGCTAGTGTTAAGTGCCTGAGGCTGGATTTGAGCTCAGGTCCGCCTGACTCCAGGGCTGGTGCTCTATCCACTGCACCACCTAGCTGCCCCTCTTCATTTGATTCTTGAAGGAAACTTTATTTTTCAAAACTTTTTCTTCATGCCACTTGTATTTGTATGATTTTCCTTGGTTATGGAAGTATTTCCCCATCAATCTACCTGATTTCAGTTGTATCTGATATAATGAGTATAGGATTTATTTTTTTCTTTCTGAATACCCCTTTGTTTCCTGTCTATTCCCCAGCCCTTTTTATTCCCCCTCTTTCTCCCTTTGGAATTTTTTTTTTCATCCCACATCTTACCCTGAATGAGTCATCAGGTGAGAGCCCCAGAAGTCATTTTATCACAAGGATCTTTTAGAGGCTAATCCAGGAAAGATCTTTGGGGGAGAGAGAGATATAGATACACACAAATACACACATTTTTGTCCTAATTTATATTACATGTAATATATAACATATGTATGTACATATGCATAGGAGTGAGTGATTGAGGTTTTTAGAAATAATATGAAGTCATGGCAAGCATTGCTTTAATGAAGTAGTCAGGAAACCTGCTATGTCAAAAAGTGAACCGTTTATTTAACCCTTCATTGTCCCAGAAATTCTTCTGCTTCATTTCTAAAGGCTCTAACTTTTTTTTTGACTATATTATTGTTTTGTTTTGTTTTGTTTTTTAAGTTTTAATTTAGGACTATTCATTAGTACTTTTTTAATTTTGGAAATGTTTTATTTTCATCTCAGTTTTATATTGTTTTGCTTTTATTCAGAAATACATTTTATGAATTTGAACTCCAAAGCCACACCAGTATCCCTCTTACTTTGGTGTCTGAAGAACAGAAATGGTACATTTCATAGTACAATAGAAGCTAAGTGTTCTCTGTGGTTTTGATTTTTCCATTAATTCTGAATTGAGTAGTACTTGAAATTTTGATTAGGACAAAAGTAGGTAGTACCTAATTCAGATGTTTAATACAGTGAGATAACATCAGAATTTTGGGAAAATCTGAGACTCCTCATACCAGTTTCACTGAATAGGCAGAAGGCACCATGTTCTCAAAGTCTCTTAGGACATTGTGTTGCCTGATTAGAAAATATTAAGGTTATTCCATATTAATGTGCTATATAAAGTCATTTTTCTCCTTTTGAGGATAGTTGTTGTATGCTCCTGTATTATTCACGTAGAGTGAGAAAAGTATTCAACTCTTAATAACTCCTGAATTGTAATGCTTGAGTTCTAGTACCAGCTCTAATATAAACTTCCAAAGTGTGACATTAAGCCAGTCAGGCTTTCCTCGCTTAATTTTTTCATCTGTAAAATGTTGAGGTTATAATGTATGATTTCTTAAGTTGCTCAAGTTGTTGTAATAGAGCCCAAAATCTGAAGTCTCGCAATCTGCATATTCATTTAAATTTATTATTTATTTATTTTTCACATTCTTTTCTTTTTAAATTTTGAGTTCCAAAATCTGTCCCCTTCTCCTTCATCCATTGAGATGACAAGCAATATATCAGTTCTACATTTAAAATCATGCAAAACATATTTCCATATTAGACATATTGAAAAAAATGGCAAGAAAAAATAAAATGAGAAAATTATACTTCAGTTTGCATTCAAAGTGCATCAGTTCTCTCTCTAGAGATGGATAGCATTTTTTCCATACTGAGTCTTTTGGAACTGTTTTGGATCACTGTATTGGTCAGAGTAGCCAAGTCTTTTCACAGTCAATCATTATTACAGCATTGCTGTTTACTGTGCACAATGGATCTCCCACTTCTCAGTTCTTGTAGATCTTGCCATGTTTTTCTGAAACCATCCCCCTTGTCATTTCCGACAGCTCAATAGTACTCCATCACAAGCATGTGCCACGGCATGTTCAGCCATTCCCCAATTGATAAGCATCCCCTAGATTTCCAATTCTTTGCCACCACAAAAAGAGCTGCTGTAAATATTTTTGTACATGTAGGTCCTTTTCCTCTTTTTCTGATCTCTTTGGGATACAGGCCCAGTACTGGGATTGCTTGGTCAAAGGGTATGTACAGTTTTGGCTCTAGTTCCAAATTGTTCTCCAAAATTATTGGACCAGTTCATTACTCCATCAGCAATCCATTAGTGTACTTATTTTCCCTTGTCTAGCATTTCTCATTTCTAATGGGTGTGAGGTAGTACTTCAGAGTTGTCTTAATTTACCTTTCCCTAATCAATAGTGATTTAGAACATTTTTTCATATGACTATAGGTAGCTTTGATTTCTTCTTCTGAAAACTGCCTGTTCGTATCCTTTTGACCATCGATCAATTGGGGAGTGGCTCATATTTTTATAAATTTGACTCAGTTCTATATTTAGTATATATTTGAGAAATGAGGCCTTTATCAGAAAAACTTGCTATACAATTTTTTGATATTACTTCACTGTCTATAGTACCCTTTAGCAAACTGTAGTTTCCCTGATTATCTCTTTTAATTAGGTCTATTTTTGCTTTTCCTTTGTCTGAGATCATGATTGCTATCCCTGCTTTTTTTAGTTCAGCCGAAACATTAGATTCTACTCCAGCCCTTTATTTTAACTCTTTGTGTGTCTCTCTGTTTCAAGTACATTTCTTATAAACAACATATTGTTGGATTCTGGATTCTAATCCATTCTGCTAACTACTTCTGGTTTGTGGATGAGCTCGTCTATTCACAGTCAGTAATGGTTATTGTGTATTTCCCTCTAACTCATTTTCTTCTTTTCCTTTTCTCTCTTTTTATCCTGTATCTCATGTCTATTTTGCTTCTAACCACTGCCTCCCTTAATCTGCCTTCCCTTTTATCATCTTCCCTCCCCATCCCCATTTTCCTCTTATCTGCTTCCCCTCCTATTTCCCTCTTGGGTAAGTTACATTTCTATACACAACTAAGTGTGTATATGTAGTCTTCGCTCTTTGAACCAATTCTGGTAAATGAGGTTCAAGCATTGCCCACCACCTCTACCCCCGTTTTGTCCTCCATTATGAAAGCTCTTTGTTGTCTGACCCTTCTATGTGAGAAAATTTTCCCCATTCTGTTTCGCTCTTCTCCCTTCTCCCAGTGCATCCCTCTTTCTTATCCCTTCCCTTTTTTTAAAGATCATTCCAACATAATCAACTCACATCCATGTTCTCTATCTATGTAAAGTCCTTTTAACTGGCCTAATAATGATAAAAGTTTTTAGGAGTTTATCATCTTTCCATAACAGAATGTAAACAGGTTAACTTTATTGAGATCTTTATCATTACTCTTTCCTGTTTACCATTTTATGCTTCTCTTGAGTCTTGTGTTTAAAAGTCACAATTTCTATTTAGCTCTGGTATTTTCATTGGAAATACTTAAAAGTCCTCTATTTCATTAAATAACCATTTTTCTCCCTGAAGTTTTGCTGGGTAGGTTATTCTTAGTTGTAATCCTAGCTTCTTTGCCCTCCAGAATATCATATTCCAATCCCTCTACTCGTTTAATATGCAAGTCAGCCTGTTTATTTATTAGCTCTGAAACACAGAGCAAGTCACTTGTCTTCTCTGGGCCTATTTTTCCCTAACTTTAGCATGAGGGGATTGGATTAGATGATCTGTAATGTCCCTTACAATTCTAAATTCTATGAAACCTAGGTCCCCTCTAGTTCTAAGTGTTCATGATTTGTTATCTATGCATTATGTTACCTATGCCTGCTTACATGCTTCTCTCTTCCTTTAACTTGTAGAAGTTCATTGAGTTCGAAGATGCCTTGGAACAAGAAAAGAAAGATCTACAAATCCAGGTGGAACACTATGAGTTCCAGACTCGACAGCTAGAGCTAAAAGCCAAAAACTATGCAGATCAAAGTAAGTAACTAGTATGTATAATCCAATTGAGTCATTGTATGTTCTTTGCTCTAAGATTGCTTGAAGTAGATAATGTATTGAGATCTTTGAGGGGAAAAAAACTAGAGAAGAATAAATTCTATTCTTAATTCAGACAGCATCTTTTAATTTAGATGCTATTGCAGTTTTCTGGTTTAGATTAGTTTCTGTGCTTACAAAGTGTATAACCTACTTAAGCCCTTGCTACCTTGTTTTAATGGGAGCTTCTAGGTGCTTAGTAGATAGAGTGCCAGGCCTGACTTCAGGAACATTCCTCTTACTGAGTTCAAATTTGGCCTCAGACATTTATTAGCTGTGTGACCCTGAGCAAGTCACTTAACACTATTTGCCTCAGTTTCCTCCTCTGTAAAATGAACTGGAGAAGGAAGTGGCAAACTATTCCAAGTAGCTTTGCCAAGAAAATAACAAATGGGATCATGAAGAGTGAGACACAACTGAAAAACAACTGAACAACATCTTGTTTTATTCATTTTTTTTTTGGTGGATTACCTGGCTTCTTCAGTAATGAGATTAAGGAATGTTTACTCTTTCTTGATTTCAGACATTGTAACCAGCTATTAGAACTGCCACTTTACTGATATCAGAGAAGGCAGTCCTGCCTGATTTAGGGTAGGACCTGAAGACAGATTTGATGGATTTCAGAAGATCTGTGAATTTAGATGGGAAAAAATTTCATCTTTATTTTCTGTAACTTCTAACTGATATTGAGTATTTTATTTCCTTCAGTTGCAAATTTTTAAAAATATGTATTATTCTGAGAATGGGTTATAAGCATCCCCAGACTGCCAAAGGGATCTATGACACAAAAAAAGTTAACCCCTGGTCAAGGAGATTACAACACACTTAGTGAAGAGAGTTAGCAGAAAAGGTATTTTAACAGTATAGTAAGAAAAATTATTTTCCTTTGTTTTAAAATTTTCTGTCAAAAGTGACTGTAATGTTAAAAGTTATCCATTCCTATCTAATTATTCTTACCATGTATAAAACTAAATATTTTAAAGAACAGGGAGTGGTTGCTATAATTAGAATTTGCCGTGATCGGAACATTTTTTGTTACTTTGTCATATAATTTTGGAAAGCCACTTAAGTGGTGTATTTCTTTGAAAAGTTGAAATCAAATTGATGGTACAGTTGTCTGGAGATTTTTTTGGTCTTGACAACTCCTTCATGGTTCTTCAAACCAAGGTTATAAGCAGTTTGCAAATGCTAGTGGCTCAGAGAACTAACTAAATGGGGTCTTGATTAATAGGGTAATAGAGATTGGTGGTGCTAGTGGAAATGTAATAGGAATGTAGGGACAGCTTGGATATTCCCACAGAAAGAATTTCTATTTTTAAAGCCTGAGTATACAATATTTTAAAAACCCATTTTACCTATGTATATACCACCCTTTTTTACAATTATATAGAATCTTAGGTCCATGTAGTATTGATTCACTGATGTACTTTTAATCTACAGGAATATCCTTCTGGTTGTTTTTTTTTTTTGATACCTTGTTTTCTATATCTGTAAAGGCTTGCCTATTTTGTCAGTGTCATATCTCTAGATCTCTAGAATTTCTTAGCCCTTTATCCACCAATCCTCCTATGTATCTCGCTCAGAATGCTGTTGAGAAATAGACACATTCATAAACCAATGGTGATAGTTTAAGACAACATAACTTCTGCCCTTGTGTGATGTCCTTATTTCTTCTCTTATTCTTTCTTCAATGAATGAAAAAAAAAATATTGAAAAAACATTTATTAAGCACTTACCTTGTGCCAAGTATCATGCTGAGCACTGAGGATACAAACAGAAAAATGAGGCAGCCCCTACTCTCAAGGAGCTAACATTGCAATAGAAAGAAACAAAAAAAGAAACAATGCATAACGGGGGATAGGGGATACAGCTGCAGTGTAGATAAAAAGGTCCACCAGTCTTTAGGGTACAAGAGGCAAGATGGATGGCAAAGCTCAGGTGTCCCTTGATGGGACAGAACGGTGATCTGTAGGGCATAGGTATGGTTGCAATGCAGATGGTAAGTCTCCAGGATCTTCATCTTACCAGAAAGATGACTGTTCCTACTCGTGCAAGTGGTGTATGCAGTCATGTCTTACTTACAATAGAGGCCCAACATATAACTCTTGGGAATGGTTATTAGGAGGGGGTAGTTGGGAGTGGGGCCCATGGGTCAGGGTTAAGTGGGAAGAGTCCTTGTCTAGCCAGGATGGGGAAGAGGACGTTTTCAGGTAGGTTGAGGGAAGAATTTGCCTCATCCCCTGTTTTGCTGAACCCTCTTCTTGACCACCCCCCTATTCTTTCTCTTTCTCATCTGTATTCCCTTTTCTTCCTCATCCTCCCATTTGTTATAGTCATTCAAGGGCGTTTCTCAGAGCTAGTGCCCTAGTGTCGTTCAGGGATAAAAAGATTGTTGATTGCAACATGATGTAATGGACTTAGACCAAGATTTCTCATTAGAAGACCTGGTTCTGCCACTTACCAGCTTTGTGACCTAGTGCAAGCCATTTCACTCTCATAGCTCTTTCTTTACATAGAGCTAATACTCTTTCACCAGAGTCCCAATCCAGCATTGCGTTCTGGCGTGGAAGTGACCACAGGTTTTTTTACAGTTGTTCCAGTGGCCATTTCAAAGTATAAAAATAATGTTTGTATTATCTGTCTTATTAACTTATTGTGAGGAAGAGCTTCCTAAATCATGAAGCAGTATTTCATTTGAGGAAAATACTTTGTAAATTGTAAAGCAACATATAAACACAAGCAATTGTCATTATAATAACCATTTTGAATTGCTTAAGGAAAAAGTCAAACTGTTTCTGTTTTCAGTTTTTTGTTTTTTAAGTAACTGAAATCAAATGAAATAAAAGTCTCTGCTCCCTGGATCAGAGGTGTCAAACCCAGACCTCTAAACCAGATTAAAATGTAATTGCAAAATACTTAACAAAATAAATAAAAATATAATACAACATAGATAATGTTAATTTGTGGTTTTCTAAGTCAATATGTATCCTGCAGGAATCTCTTTCCATTTGAGTTTGACACCACTGCCCTGGATTGTCCCTATACATTTCCTGTCCATCCCTTTTCCTTATTTATGGGAAAGGGTCTGTTAATTAACTTAGACTGGTGTGTTAACTCTCTGCTAGTTGTTGAATTAAAACTAAGACTGAGATGCCCATAGCCAAAGTCCTATCAGTGGGATCATCCACTTGGAGAAAGTTAACTACCTTCTTCAGACTTTTTTTTGTTAGAACCCCTTGCTAAGTAATGAGGGCTTTGTCAAGAATTACTTATAAGACCACTTATGTACTTAGGAATTGCTTATGATACTACCTGTCAGCGAAAGGGCCTTACATAGACCTTTCTATTTCCTGTTAGGCTTGAACACTCATGCCCGGCATCAGTAGCCCCTGGCTCTAGGTACCAGCTTTGGGAGGTTATCAAAAGGGGAGAAAGGAGCAAGTAACAAACAGATTATGTAATTGACCAACAATGGTTATGTTGTCTAGTTTCTCGACTGGAGGAGCGTGAGTCAGAGATGAAGAAGGAATATAACGCCCTGCACCAGAGACACACAGAGGTATGTGCCCCATTTTGCTCTGTTCTAACAGCTCCCAACCTATACTTAAAAATCAATGATGAATAAGAGGCAAAAGAAGTTAAAATCTTCTAAGTAGAGTGATCTCCTTTTGTCTCTTCCAGTTTGCTAGATCTTCATTGCAATTGAATATTCAGTATCCTTTCTAGGGTTTACCTGGGTATTGTATTGTTATCCTTAAAAGTTTGTTCATCCCACTTTTGAATGATACTTATAATCTATTTTCACTGCATTCTTACCAGAAGCACCACAGAACCCAAAAATTCAGTTAGTTAGAGATAGGAAAGATAGAGAAGCAGATTAATTTACTGAGGTAATGTCTTTACTTATGAGTATTTACTTTTTCCACAGATGATCCAGACTTATGTAGAACACATTGAACGATCCAAGATGCAACAGGTTGGGGGAAATAGCCAAACAGAAGGCAGTCTACCTGGGAGAAGGTATGATAAGAAGATTGAATATTAGTATACTCTCATTTTTTATCACAGTAGATACCATGTAGAGAATTATAAAAACAAGAAAACTATTCAGGAAAGTTCTGTGTCCTTCCAAATCAAGGAGAATAGAATCCACTTGGATGATGTAGCCATGGATGGAGAACAGACATGGATTCAGAGCTTTCCTGAGACTCTAAGAAATATTGTGTGTAGATCTGATTACTTTGCTTTACATGTTAGGAAGGTTTTCCATTTGAGTGTGGAGGACCAGGGAAAAGTTAATATGAAGGAAAAATACCTATGCTACCATTATGAATATTAAGCTGAAATGCTTGTAAGACCAGAAACGGTCAACAATGACACTTTGATTTCAGTAGTTTCGTACTTCTGAGTCCTGAGTTTGATCAGTTTAATACTCTTCACCAACGTGGGAAACTTTCAACCTGGAGGCTACATGTGGCCTTAATAAAAGAATTTGTTCTGTGAAGTTTGAATTCAGTCAAAGGGCTGCACTTGGGGACCTAGAGGGCCACATGTGGAGGCCACAGGTTTTCCACCCCTGCCTTAGCCTGTAGGTGCTGACATTACTTGGAAAGTAGAAGCCAGTCTGAGATTTGGCTTCATCTTCTTTGCTTTACCAATCTTAGTGAAGCTAGAAAATTGACTCCCAAAGTGAAAAATAGTACATGCACTTCATCTAGATATTTGCCAATGCAAGGGAGTGGCCCTGGGGAAGACCAAAGAACTTTTAAGAGTTCCCTTCTCTACAAACTCCTTTAGTTTGATAAGGAACATCTATCCTAAGCTTTATATGCAGGCCCCTTAAAGTTGATTTAAATTGTGTTTCTGTATTTTATACAGATGTAACCTTTGTGTCACCCCAAAAAGTTGGGAACAGGGTACTTAGATGCCTGTGCTTCAGTTTGTATAACTGAAATTAGAGTCCTCTGATGTATTTTTTTACTGAATATTATTTTTATGTTTAGATGTTTTATTGATGTTCTTTTTTTTACATCATTGTCACTTCTCAGTGATTCCCCTTCAACCCAATAAAACTCTCCCTTGTAACAAATAAGTACAGACATACAAGAAAAATCAACACCCTGTCCAGATTATAGGAATTAGAGCTTAAAGGGAAAACAGAAGTCATCTTGTCCAACTTTTGTTTTACAAAGGAAGAAAGTGAAGCTCAAAAAAGGTAAATGATTTGCCCAAGGTCACTCGGATAACACATAGCAAAGCTGGCATAAATAAATAGCCAGTGTTTAAGAAATATCAATAGGGGGGCAGCTAGGTGGCACAGTGGATAGAGCGCTGGCCTTGAAGTCAGGAGGACTTGAGTTCAAATCCAGTCTCAGACACTTGACACTTAACTAGCTGTGTGACCCTGGGCAAGTCACTTAACCCTGATTGCCTCACCAAAAAAAAAAAAAGAATTATCAGTAGGAAAATTCAGGATTGGTATTTATATTTAGATATAGGTTTACCCTTCATAGCAGAGAATGGAGACCTGCAACTATTGTTGATGCTTTTAATTAGTATAATAGAGCAGAGGACTTTTTGTCACCTAGTTATATTAGGTCTATTTAAACAGAGAGACTGAGAGAAGATAGGCGTTTCATGTTTTCTTTCTGATTGATCAGGTTTTATTTGTAATAAAATACCCAGCTAATATCCAGTTAACTGCATTTCATGCAAATTTTGTGTAGAAAAACTGAACAGGGACAGTGCAAAATGAGGCTGGTGGAGTTTTGTTGCTTTCAACATCTGAGTGTGTGCTGGGCTTTTGGCCAGCTTCCTGGGAGCTGTGACATTCCATCTCCATCAAACATGTTCTTTCCCTGCCAATCCTCCCAGGAGGGAAAAAGACCTTGGAGACTGAAAAAAGAGAGCCAAGTGTTGGCCTGAAGCAGATTTTTTCCTAATTTAGCTCAGTAGTCAGGCAGGGTTGATCTACAATCTCAGGCACTATGGGCAGAGCTGCATGGTATTGAGGTGTTCTCAGTTTGCCACTGTGCCCCTCAAAATATCAGACAACCATTTATAATGAAAATATCAAAATCGTAAGGTCATAGTTTTAGAGCTAGAAAGGGCCACAGAGGCTATCGAATTCATCCTCCTCTTTTTTGAGGAAACTGAGCCCCCCAGAAATAAAATGACTCGCCCAAGGTCACATAGATAACGAGTAGCAAAAGTGGGTTTGGACCCTGGTAATTCTAAATCCATTAATTTTTCCAGTTTGCCATGCTGCCTCTCTATCAGAATTGTCTTGGACCAAAGCCCATTCTCTGAAATGTCATCCATCAATTTCTGGGAAACTTTAGTCTCTCAATTCATTCCTCTCTGGTCCAAAGTGGTATTATTTACTGCAGGATAAGGCTTGCCTTGTTGAGAGGTTGTCCTTGAGCCTTGCTGCTGTAGGAGTATATAGAATTTGAAATCAGGTTATAGTCCAGGGGCCTGCTGCACTGATATATTTCATATAGACTAGTACAAGATAAAGATATTGGCACTAAGCAGTGCCAGTTCTATAGACTGCACTCTTTCTGTTCCCTTGGTTTTAGATGAAAGCTGGTTTGTTACCTATGAAACCAGCAATTCACAGGACACAGTGGAAGGAATGATTAGCTATTGAGTGAGACATTTGGAGAGGTTGGATTCAGGGTGATTGGAATTAGGGGGTCATCAGTGGGAGAAGAAGGGTGTTTAAACATTGACAGCTAGGATTTAGATTTCCTGCTATGGGAAGGATATGACGGTAAGAGTATGTTAGTCATTGAGGAATGAGTTTAGGTGGATTATCATTGTCCATAGGGATTCGGGCTGAGATGAAGTTGTGCCAGGACATCAGGCAGTTGAGTGTAGCTGGAAAGCAAGCTGGATGGGGCAAGGCAGCTTCTGTGGAGTTGTAGGAGTGTCAAGAAGGTATCTGTAGCATGATGGATTGGATGCTTAGGGAGACTAGAAAGCTCTTCTTCCTGGGCAAATGGAGGCAAAGCAACTGTTAGAGAGTTTTAGGAGGCCAAAGGATGTGCCTGGAGGGTACTGGCAGTGGGGGAGACCAGGAAAGGCTTCTTGAAAAAGGCAATGCTGGCTCTTTGTGGTGGCAAAGAATTGGACATTGAGAAGATGCCCATCAATTGGGGAATGGCTGAACAAGTTGTGGTGTATGAATGTGATGGAATACTGTTGTGCTATAAGAAATGATCAATAGGCTGACTTCAGAAAAACCTGGAAAGACTTGGATGGTCTGATGCTAAGTGAAGTGAGCAGAACCAGGAGAACATTGTACACAATAAGAACATTGTACACAATAACAGCCATGCTGTGTGATGACTAGTATTGATAAACTTAACCCTTCCCAGCAATACAAGGATCTAAGACACCTCCAAAGGCCTCGTGATGGAAAATGCTAGCCACATCCTGAGAAAGAACTGTGGAGTTTGAATGCAGATTGAAGCATACTATTTTCTATTTTTTTCTTCTGTTATGTTTTGTTTCTTCTTTCTGGTGGTTCCTCCTATTGGTTCTAATTCTTCCTTACAATATCACTAATGTGAAAATATGTTTAATAGGAATGTATATGTATAGCCTATATCAGATTGTGCGCCGTCTTGGGAAGGGTGGTAGGGAGAGAGGGGGAGAAAAATTTAAAACTCAAAAGTATGTGGAAATGATTGTTGATAAATCAAAATAAATTAATTTTAAAAAAAATAAAATAAGGGGGAGTCCAGTCCAAGGAGTGCAGCTCCTCCTCAAAAAAAAAAAAAGAAAGAAAGAAAGAAAGAAAAATGCAATGCTGGGGCTGTCATTGAAGGAAAAGTGAGATTCTCTGAAGTGGAGGTGAGAAAAATGTGCATTTCAGAGATGATGGACATCCATTGCAAAAGCATAAAGATGAGAGATGAAAGATAGATATTGCATATGAGTGTCATATATAGTTCAGCTGAATCATGAGGAGAAGTAATGTCAAATGAAGCTTCAAAGAGAGGATAGGACCAGATTGTGTGGTGTTTTAAAGACTAAAAGAGGTGGCTTCAACAGCAGTAGTCAGGAGCTGTCAGCCCAGAGACAGTAAAGGGGTCTGACAACCAGTTAGAAAGATATTATAGGGGACCCTTTGCTGGCACTGCTACCACTGATTGGCAACTCTATTGCCCATACACAGTTCTGGGTCACAGTTCAAAGGTGCAGAGAAAGGTTTGTGGTCTGTCACAAGGGAACAGGGGCCCTGGTCGCAGTTCCAAGGCAGAGAAGAGCACTAGAACTTGTGGCTACAGGGGATCAAGATCCATTCCTGGGTAAAGACCGGAGCACAGACCAGGAGAACAGTGTCCATACCTCTCCCAGGATCATACTACCTTGGAAGCACCAAAAACTTGCAGATCCCCAGAACTACCCCTGAAGACAGCAGCTTGAAAAAGCTGAAGCTTGGCACAGTTGGGGTTGGCTCCCCAACCCCAGGTGAGCATAGCCCAATTTTAACATTAAGTTCAAAGTCAAGAAATAGGCTGGGAAAATGAGCAGACAAAGAAAAATGGAACTTGATCATTAAAAGCTACTACAGTGGCAGGAAAGACCAAGACATAAACTAAGAAGAAAACAATGTGAAAACAGCTACAAGCAAAGCTTCAAAGAAAAATGCTAATTGGACCCAAGGCCAGTAAGAATTCCTAAAAGAGTTAAGGAAGGCGATGAGTGGTAGAGGAAAAATCGGGGAAAGAAATGAGAGTGATACAAGAAAAGTATAAAAAGAGAATTAGCAGCTTGGTAAAAGAGGCACAAAAAAATACTGAAGAAAATATTACTTTAAGAAATAGAATTCGTTTAATGGCAAAAGAGGTACAAAAATCCACTGGAGAAAAGAATTCCTTAAAAAGCAAAATTGGCAAGTGGAAAAAGAGGCAAAAAAAAGGCTCACCTTAATGATTAGAATGGGCAAGTGGAAGCTAATCACTTTATGAGACTTCAAGAAATCAAGAGAAACTGCCCTGGTATCTTAGATCCAGAATGTAAAATAGAAATTGAAATAATCCACCATTCATTTCCTGAAAGAGATCCCAAAATGAAAACTTTCAGGAATATTGTAGCCAAATTCAAAAGCTCCGAGATCAAGGAGAAAATATTGCATACAAAGGATCTAAGACAACTCCAAAAAAATCATTATAGAAAATGCTATCTACATCCATGGAATCTGAATGCAGATGGAAACATACTATCTGCTCTCCTTTTCTTTTGTTGTTTTATTTCTTCTTTCTTGTAGCTCTTCCCATTAGTTCTAATTCTTCTATACATCATGATTAATGTGAAAATATGCTTAATATGAATGTATAAGTCAAGTTTATATCAGATTATACACCGTCTTGGGGAGGCAGGTGGAGAGGGGGAGAAAATTTAAAGCTCAGTCTTATGGAAGTGAATGTTGAAAACTAAAAATAAATAAATTATTTAAAAAAAAAAAAAGAAATATTGCATATAGCCAGAAAGAGATGGTTCAGATATCATGGAGCCACAGTCTGGATCACACAAGATTTAGCAGCTTCCATGTTAAAGGAGTGGAGGGCTTGGAATATGATATTCTAGAGGACAAAGGAGCTAGGATTACAGTCAGCGTAAGAACAGACCTGATGGGCAACTAGGTGGCAAAATGGATAGAGTGCTGGGCCAGAAGTCATGAAGACTCATCTTCTTGAGTTCAAATCTAGCCTCAGACAGTGCTGTGTGACCCTGGGCAAGTCACTTAACCCTATTTACCTCAGTTTCCTTATCTGTAAAATCAGCTGGCAGACCACTCCAGTGTTTTTGCCAAGAAAACCCAAAATGAATTACAAAGAGTTGGACACAATTCAAATGACTGAAAAACAAGAACAGACCTGCACACATGCTCCCTAGAATAGGGATTGAGATTCAGAAAACATCAACTTTTTTCATTTTTGTTGACAGATTAGTTTTTAAAATTAATGGAAGGTAAACACATGTTGAGGTCAAGTTTACTTCTAGGAATTGAGGAGATTGTAACTAAGATAGAAGAAACTTTTTCCCCCAAATTCTCAATTTATTTATTTTATTTATTTCTATTTATTATTTTATATTATTTTCTTCTCTGACATTTTGTACCTTGGAAATTAAATCTGTAGTCCTCCACTGTATTCTTACTTTTAGCTCTTCTACCACCACTACAGGGTCCCACATCCTTTGTAGTGGTCCACTGCTGAAACTGGACATTTAATAGGACAATGACTTTTTGTTTTCACTCCATACTTTGCTGTCTGACTTGGTGGAGCTACAGAATAAAAGTTCGTGTGAACTGTGACTGTTTTGTTAGAAAATTTGTATTTGAAGAATGTGGACTTCCTTTTCCTGGAGGGGGTTGGGAGGGGTGTGTCTGTGTCTGTGTGTTTGTGTATGATCTGCACATATGTCTACATATACATCTACACATATTGCTACCTATTAGTATGAGCATGTGTTTTGCCTAAGTATTCACTCACATGAGTACATTTATGTATTTTCACCTGCTTTGAGTATGTATATGAGAGAAACCTATATGAAAGCTTACTGTGTATATTAAGAGAGTGTGTACAGTGTCTACATTTGTCTTCCAGAATATGTTTGTCTTGTCTTAGCATATGTCCATTTATGTAGAGGGTTGGTTGCGCAGAGTAGGGTACCTGGGCTTGGAGACATTGCTGAACAGTTTTTTGTCATTGTTAGCACATGTTTAAATGTGTTTGCATGCCTTTAGCTCTCTAATGATTGTTTTCTTGTCTTGCTTTCTGTGCCTTGCTGCTATATGTGGGCTGTTGTTTTTGTCACTTCGCTGCAGTCCTCGCCAGTCATGGAGGAAAAGGTAAAGCCCATAACAGTGTTTCTTTACTGTAGTTCTGAGGAATGGAGATGAGGGATTGTGTTTCATATTGACTATGGTGTGGAGTGCTATTGGATAATCCTTCTTGAATACAGATGGACCATTACTCTTTGAATGGACCAGATCATGGCAGCAGTTTCTTGATCTTTGTGGAGCTAGAAAACAGTAATTTGCACCTTCTGAAAGGTATATGAAGTAGCAGGGTGGTTAAGCAGTACCAAATTATGTTGAACTCTTCATTGCTTTACACAGAGACAGAATTCCTGCTTCCTGCTTTTTTAGCAGGTGCACTGTTTACAAAGGAGAGACTGGACACAAAATTCTGGTTCTTAATTTACATAAGGAATAAGCCAAGAGTTTGTCCTTTTCTTAAAGTCAGGAATCACTGATGGTTATTGCTGCTCATAAAACATTTTGCCAACAATGTGTATTAGACCCTGAACAGGTTATAAAATTATCCACTCACTGTTGATTGGACTGCAGTCTTGATTGATCTCTCCTGGTGTTTGTTATCTGATTCTCAGTGATCCTGTCAGTAAGTAACATTTATTAAATACACACCTTGGAGCCCTGGCCTAGGTTGTATAGAGAAAGAAAAAGACAATCCCTGCTCTCAAACTGAATGCACTCAAATGAAAACACCTTGACTTTTTCTGCTATTTGTGGAAATGAACCTCTACCCCCAATCCCTGGCTTTCCATCACCACCTCTAACAGCCCCTGGGTTACATTTACTTGTGTCCCTAAGGCTTGAGATTCCATTATATTAATTTCACACAAGGTTACTGAAGGAAATATTTGTAATGCCTCTGATGAAGGTCCCTGGAGAGGTATTCCATGTACAGGAACTATGTTCTATACATTCTACTTAGAGCCTAATGAAGGAAGGATGTGTGTAATGGAGAGTTGTGTAAGGGAATCCCAGATGGAGCAGACAGGAAATGTCAGGCACATCTTCTCTGCTTCTTGGGTAATGCTTCTAACATGCTGATGGTTGGTTTTATTTATCTTCCAGAATAAGTGACTGCTATTTGTATTTTTGTACTGTCTCCACCTAGCCTCTCAAAGTTTTGCTGATTTGCAGTGGGGCCCAGCTGTCTCAGTGATAGCTGAATAGATATGTCTGACTTTTGTCAGGAATAGTTTATTTGTAGAATGAGATCTTAGAAGCTGGGATCCTCCTGATCTTTTTATGATTCTTCAGTTACACTGCTTTGGGACTTTCCCCCTCTTATTATCTTGTTTCCTTAACCTTGACAAAGGATATGAGAGTGAAGAAGTATATAGAGTGAAGAGTATTAATTACTTAAATAATAATGAGTTAGTCTTTGTATTATCCTTTAAGGTTGTTAAGTGCTTTACCCACATTGTCTCATTTGATTCACATATTACCCTTATTAGTAGCTCCTGTTCTTTTTCCCTTATTACATAAAAGGAAACTTAAGTGTAGAAGGTTTCAATGACCTGCCACATGTCACTCAGCTAATGAACATCTGAGGTGTCATTTAAATCCACTTCTTCCTGATTCCAAATCCAGTACATTCTTTACTAAGAAACGCCATGAGATTGTCCGCAGAAAATATTACAATATGAATAGAATACACTTAAAATCTGCTTGCTAAAAAAACATCCATTCATTTGACATTTATTAGCTCCCTACCAATGGCAAGGTACTGTGTTAGGAGCTCAAGATACAAAAATGAAAAAATGACGTATCCTCTACCCTTGAGAAACTTACAGTCCAATTTGAGGAATTAAAAATATACCCAAGGGGCAGCTAAGTGGTGCAGTAGATAGAGTACCAGCCCTGGAGTCAGGAGGACCTGAGTTCAAATCCGGCTCCAGACACGTGATACTCACTAGCTATGTGACCCTGGGCAAGTCACTTAACCCCAATTGCCACACACATACACACAATATATATATAGATATAGATATACCCAAATAGGTAGAATACAATTTTAAAATAATAGAGGTTTAATAGAATATAAGATTTTTAAAATAAGAAAGGTTTAACAGAAGCATAAGAGATTCAGAAGGAAAGGAACTTATCAGGGAAGGCCTTAGGGGAAAAAGAGAGCCTGAGTTATACCGTGAAGTAAGGGAATAACTTCAATGAGCGAGTCCTATTCAAAAATGAGGAAAGCTCAAGCAAAGGTAAGTAAGCAGTGGCCTAGAACAGGATTGAAGACTGGCTCCTAACGTGGAAAAAAGTAGTATGAAATAAGGCTAGCAGCTACTACTGAAGTAAGTCATCTACTGAAAAGTTTGGCTTTCATTTCAGTTTCGTTCAAATTGTTTTGAAAGCGCAACGAAAGGGATTGGAGAGGGGAAAGACCAAAAGCAGAGAGGCCAGTGAGGAGGCTATTACAGTGGACCAAGAAAGTAAGAGGTAATGAGGACTTGGCCTAGTATAAGCAAATTGGCAAGGTTTCTGGATTGAAAATGATCAATTTAGTTTTGGCCAAGTTCAATTTGATAGGTCATTGAAGATGTCCACCAAGCAATTAGAAATTTTAAATTGGAGCTCAAGAAAAAGATAAGAGTGGAGATATAAAATTTGGAAGTCATCCATGTAAAAATGATCATTAAAGCTGTTGAAGTGGATAAGACAGTGGAAGAGGAGGAAGATGATTTAGGGAGAACAGAAAGGGAGCAAGGACAGTATTCCTTGCACTTAAAAAATGAGAGCAAGTAGATGAACCAGCAAAGATGACCAAGAGGGAGGAAGAGAACTCAAAAAGAGCTGTTTCTCAGAAAGCAAAAACAGAAAAAGAGAGTTTCAAGAAGTAGGAGGTTATTCACCTTCAAATACGGCAGAAAAATCAAAGAGTGTGCAGACTAAGAAAAGACTCTTGGAGTTTGCAGGAAAGAATGTTTAGAAAGAATGGTTTCAGTAGAATGGGGGGTGCAGCTAAGTGGTGCAGTGGATAGAGCACCAGCCCTGGAGTCAGGAGGACCTGAGTTCCAATCCAGCCTCGGACACATAACACTCACTAGCTGTGTGACCCTGGGCCAGTCACTTAACCCCATTGCCTAGCCAAAAAAAAAAAATGGAAGGGAACACAAGTTGAATTTCAGGGGTTTGTAGAGTTGTAACTGAGAAAGTAGAGGCATAACAATAATCTTTTTAGAAGTTTGACAGTGTAAAGAAAAAATGTCAGCTTCAGGTTGCAGAATCAAGGGAAGGTTCCTAAGATAAGAAAGACTTAAGCATGTTTTTTTTTTTAAATATCCCTCCATTAAAAATCATTTTTAACATTCATTTTTAAAAATTTTGAGTTCCAATTTGTCTCCCTCCCTCCCTTTCTTCCCCCCTCCCTGAGACAGTAGGCAATTTGATAGAGAGAATACATATGCAGTCATGTAAAACATAACTTAAACATGTTTGTAAGCTATGGGGAAGGAGAAAATGGGTTAAGTCATAGAGGGACTTTGATATTTGGAGGACAAATGAGGTTACTTTCTGGGGATGGGTCCAGAGTTGGAAGACTGAGAAGGGAGAAAGGAAAGGAAAGGGGAGGGGAAAGTTTGAAACAACGTCTGAGGGAATTATTAATAGGGGATGAGTAAAAGGATTGCTATGTACCTATTGGGTCATAGTTGAGATTAGGTCACACAGGACCTATGATTTGATAACTCCATCTAGCAACACTTGATGCCTTTGCAATAGCTACAAAAAACATAGAATGGTGACTGTTACCTAGAATTGGGAATTAAGACTGGGAAGGTCAAGGGAATGAGCTAATCATAGGTGAAGAGGCAATCATTGAAATGGTTCATCATCATGTCACAGCTGTTAAGAGGGGGAAGGGTGGAAGGGAAGTGAAGCTACAAGAGATGTGATGTACTAGGAGAACAGAAAGGAATTAAGGGACCATAGGATCTTTAGGAGTGATACATGGAGAAAGGTAGAAGGACCAAAAACTGTGGTGGTATAGAAAAATTAGAGCAGGCTATATATAGAGTTCCATTCTTGTGACAGTTGGGATGACCTCAGCCATCATAGGACAAACTCAGTTTCAAGAGAGCATTTCTTCCTTGAAGGAAGACTAGAAGCCCAACCAAATTAGATTCATCGTGAATGAAGTCTTACATTTTAATCTTATGGTTCTGAATTATCATGCATCCTTTCAACAGTTTATTGGCCTAAATCTATCTCGATCCTTCTTACATTCACATATACACATGCTGCCTATTCTAATCCATTAGGCCCTTGAATCATGGACTCTTTACAGCAAACCCCCTATATATACCTTCCCTCCCTCAATTCACCCTTCTTATAGCTTCTAAGACAGTCTTTTCCTCCATCTCCTTCCAGGATCCAGCTGAACTACCTTATTCCTTAGGGCTCCCAAACTGTTTCCTTTATTATATTCACCAGAATGGAACTTGACCATCCAGGCCTTCATTCACAAGTCTCTCTCTAATTAAATTTAAAAACATTTATTTAGCACCAGCATGTTGAAAGTGCTCCTTCTATTATGCTTTTGACCTCTGGTCAGAACCTTTCAGTACATATCAAGGGATTAGAAGGAAATTCACTTCTTTAGATTATACACACTTTGTTTCTGAAGAAATAGGCTTGGCTTCAGCATTGTTGAATGTAGTATACAAGGTTGTTTTTAATTTAGTGCCTAAGTAGCACCTGAAGCATTATTGTCTTGAGCATATTTAAGAATTATCATTATTTTTTGGGAAGCTCCATTTCCCATGGTGGAAAAGCAAGCTGGAGAGATGAAATGGCTTATGTTCATCCCAAGATGGTGCCAGAGCTAGGGCTCAAACCAAGGTGACCTCAACCAAGCCTCTAGGCACTCCCCACCGCAGGCTCTGCTCAAATTCACAAGATGAGTTGGTGGGTAGGGATGAAAAGGATTGAGGAGTTTTGTGTGTACTTGGCATCATGCCCCACAGAACAGATTCTTTTTTTTTTTTTAACTATAACAGTTTCTGCACACTGTACTTCCTGGACCTTCCTACCCCACTGAAGGTATAGGTAGAATAAAGTTATCCAGTTTTCAGTGTTAATACTTTGTGATAATAGAGGGAGCAGTGAGTAGATGTATGAGCAAGAAAACAATGCCTTTGATAGAATTTGAAAGATAGGAATGTCACAATAAAAAGAAGGAGCAGTGGCATTGATGTGCCAGGGAGGGCCAGTGTGGTAGAGCTGGATTTAGAGTCAGGAAGACCTGGGTTCAAATACCGCTTTCCACGCTGCCTGTGTGACTAGGGCAAGTTACTCAGCCTCTTCCTGCCTGTGTCCTCATCTGCACAATGAGGATCACAATATCTATAGTACCTACTTCACAGATTATTGTAAGTGCTTAGATGAGGCAAGATACAGAAAATATTCTGTAACTCTTCAAGTGCTAAATAAAGAACAGCTACTAATGCATTAGCTGTTCTTCATTCATCATTTGTAAATGAATTCACTGTTTAAAAGAGTTTATAAATTGGAAGAAGTAACTTTCCCAGAAAATGAGAAATTTGGAAACAGTGAATAATACTTAAGGTTGGGTGAATTTGGCAGAATGTAGACATAAAAGATTTTACAAGTCTTTGTAGTCAATTTCTTACTCCCTGAGTTAACAGAGGTACTTATTTCTGGGCATAGGAGAAATATATTGTTAGTTTATATGATACTTTATAACTTCCAAAGCTTTGTAAAAATGTCAGCTATTATTATTACCATTCGTTATTTGTGGCAACATCATATACGTCTGTGAAAAAGAAAATTTACATTTTTAATTATTATTTTATGCTTTATAAACCAGCAATCTAACCACCAGCCTATTTGGTTTTTTTTTTTCTCTTCTCCTGTGTTTCAGCAGGAAGGAGCGCCCAACCTCTCTGAATGTCTTCCCCCTTGCAGATGGAATGGTACGTGGACAGATAGGGGGCAAGATCATCCCCACAGTGGACCACTGGCACCTGAGTGACCTCGGCCAGCTGCAGTCCAACTCCAGCTACAAGGTTTTATACACATGTCATGGAATAACGGTCTCCTCTTTCCCACTGTCAGTGGCATCCACATGTTCATAAAGATGGAGACCAACTTGTGTTCATAACCCTTTGCAGCTTCTCCCTTTTTCAGGTTGGATTAGACTCCTGAGCTGAACCATAGCAGAAAGGGGAGGGGAAGGGCCAGAGTGTGAGGATAAAAGAAAGGAGGGAGGATGTTGTTGTCCTAATCACTGCTTTCCTCTGATTCTTTCTTTTTGGTGGCTTCTATTTAGAGCTGCTTTCCTGAGGTTGGCCTTATTGTAGCTGGTGTTATGGTATGGATTTTTGGCATCCAGCAGGTATTTTGATGTTTAGAATAGCACTGATCTAACAGTAAGTTCAACTGCCTCCACTTCCCACACCCCAAACTAATGTTCCATGTCAGGCTATTGGCTAAGAGAAGAATAGAGTTAATTCTATGCTCTTATGGAGCAGGCCATTATGCATTCCAACTTGAACTACACCTTGGAGAGCATTTTACCTTCCTTGTAGCAGATTCCAGCAGCTCATTTTCTAATTAGATATGTTGCATGCATCTGGGGCTGGCACATGAGCTGGGGTATTAGGAATTGGAAAGACATTATCTTCTCTTTCATATTCTACCCTTGCTATGCTAACTTCCCATGCCAGAACCTGGATTTGGGAGACTGGAATCCCCATAGGCAGGTACCTGTTGAACCCATTTCTGAATGTAGATAACAATCCATACCCCAATAAAAACAGACCTTTTAACTTTTCAGTGTAAAAATTGCAAAGTTATGTTACTGAATAACACTAGTCATTCAGTGGTTGCTAGTTTTGATGTGTAAGCTGTGAGAGTTGAATTGCAAAGCATGCCTTGTGCCATGTTCATCAGGGAGTCAAGGATGTTATTTTGTAGCAGGTGCTGACTTGTAGCAGATGGCACTGAGGCAAGGTTATAGAAACCCTGGTGAAGCATGTTTCTTAGAAGTTATATCTGGGGCATCCTGTAAAAACCAAGAACTCATAGATTCTATCTGATTGAGTAGGGCACGGCTGATATCTAATGAGTTTGAGATGAAGAGAGCTTATGACAGTCTCCTTTCAGACTGTCCTTTTATCCTCTTAGTTTTCAGTTTGGCTGTGGAATGTTTTTGCACCCTGCAAATTCTTTAGAAAAGCTATTGCATCATCATCTTCTGTTTCTGCTTTGTGCTAGGTGTTGAGCATGTCTCTGAGATTATTATGGATTTGATAAGGCACATGCATACATACATACACACACAAAGTAATGTATACATCACAGTAATGTGATACTATTATTCAGGCAGAGAGGGCAGCAAAATAAGGGAATGAAACAGAATTTTAGTATCCTAGGTTCAATACTGGTTGTGTCATGGACTGATTAGTCATTTCAGGCTTATTTTTGTGTATGTGTGTGCCTCATTGGTAGAATGGGCTTCATGGAGGTGACTCACCTAATAGATAGATGTGTGGTGAACTGAACTGAATTGAAGGTATATTGGACGAGCGGTCAGCAAAGTAGCTAGAAAGCTTTGTGGTGTGCATGCTTTCCCCTGCAGTAGCAACAAGGATCCATAACATGTCTCTTAGACACTTCTCATTGCTTTTTTGTTCTCTGGCATTCTTTCTTTGTCCTGAATTTCCACCTGAAATAGTCTTCCATTCATTATTTAAGTAGTGTTGAAGTTTGGCTCCACAGATTTGTTTTATTTAATTTTAATTTTTTTTCAATGTTATTATGTTTAAGTTTTATTTGTTCTTTTGATTTCATGCATTAGGTTTTGATGTTTTTTTGTTTGTTTTTTTTAACTCCTTAATGTGTTTTGTTGTTCTTTATGTACTGTATTTTCAGTGTTTTAACCAAACAGTTGTGACTACTCATGGTGAGAAATGACTGCTAAGAATTTTGGTCCTTTGCAATGCATTTTGGAGGCCACTGCTACACACATTGATGTTTAGGAGGTTGAGAGGTTTGACTTTAGGTAAGTGGTGGCCAAGGAGAGTGTCCTTTGGGTAAGTGGTGGCTCTTTAGGATAATAGTGAGTTTTAATGGCATCTGGGAGGTTTCTTTGTAAACAAGAGTCCCCACAGTTTACTAAAATGGTAAGCCACGTTTACCAAGAGTCCCTTGATTGTCTACACTGTAAATTGGTGGGTTATGAAGAGGCTGTGAAAAATGTCGCCTTTGGGAACAGAGCTGATAAGGATCAGCTGAGAGAAACTTGACTGAATGTGCAGACTTTCCATCATGTGCATCACTTCTCTCACCCTATTCAATGGAGTTCCTCCTTGTCCTACCTCCTCCATTCTTATCTTCCCCATGTGTCAACAGCTGTAGCAAGCATGGCAGAATGAGTGGGAGGAGAGATGTTCCTGTCCCAATATCAGCAGCAAAACATGGGGTGGCCAGGAAATATGGGAGTCGGTGAGGTTGATGTGAAGACTTAGTCATTCAGTAATTGTTTTGGTACTGGTGATTTGTTTTTTTTTTCCATTTTGCGGAAAGAGCATTTTTTCATATGGTGCTAAAACCACAGAAAACAAATCTAAAATATTAACACAAAACTACTTCAAAGGGAGGGGGCAGAGTTCAGAATTTTAATCGAGATCTCCTAAACACAGATCAAAGATACCTGTTAGACAAAGCCAGCAAGTGAAATCTTAGGAGGAACATCTGTCCTGCCTCTGATTTACTACATGACTTAAGCTCTGGTAGCTTTCAGGTAGTGAGAGAAAAATGCAGGGTGGTTCACTTTTAAAGAAATCTCTCAACCACTTAAGATCATCTGAAGCTGAAAGTTTATCTCCAAGCTGACTTCCAGTCCATTCAGAACTTTTACCTAAGAAATTCCTAGACAAGAGAATTTATTATGGTTTTTAAAACCTCTGAAGGAGACTACCATGTTTTTACCTCTCCCAGTTTATAAAAACTTTCACTTTTAGGAAATTCTCCTTAATGGCTTATCTCATAAATGACATCTCCCCTCTTCTCTAGAAATGACCGTAATCTGAGTCCATGTACTTAGGTCAGTTATGTATTTTATGCCCCAGAGGCAAGCAGCTGCTTTCTTTGTAAACTTCAATTGGAGAATACTTTATAGATACTGACAAGGAAGAATAGGTATGCAGATCCAGACAGGTTACTGTTGAGAGAATGAAGTTGGTTACTGTAAGAATAAAGAGGTTTTATCCAGATTGTATATAATACTAGTTAACAGATGTGTGATTTTTCAAAATTACAATGATGAGCAAAAATTTGGTTTATGAACCTGTATATGGTATTGAAGTTTTCCTCTATCTTAAATTCATTAAGAAGAGAAATTAACATGTATTATCTCTCCTAAGTATTCATATAAAATGGCATTTAAAAAATAAAATTCTTAGGATAAATTGCTAATTACAGTTTGGGTTTTTTGAAAATCAGTTTTTTCATAATAGTTTTAGTCATGTCTCATTCCGTAAAAATAGAATTGTACTGTATTTAAATCAGCAGTGATTTCTGGAGCCTAGTGTTTAGAGAGGAATGGGATATTAGAATTTAGATCTTAATTAGCTTTTTTGACTTTAAGGAATACTTTTTGTCTTTAGTATAACAAATCATGGCCAAAAGACTAAGGTACACATTTTGAGGTTGTGAGGTTATATAGTATCCCAAGATACTGACTGAAAATGAAGATAGGCTCTTTTCCTATTGGGAAATTTCAGAAGTCTCCTAAGTATTTATAGTTACCCTAGTTAAGGAGGTGAAACTTAACTAGTCTTTATGTAATCATCTAATAATATTCTTCCTGCTTCAGTGGTTACAGTGCTATGGTAATATGGTTTCCAGAAAAATCCATTTATCTACTCAGGTCAACCTTCTCCCCTCCATTTGGTTACTTTTCTCCCATACTGGACTACAATTTGATTCTGATACCTGGCTGCAAAGGGTTGCATTGCCATTTTTCATGCAGTGTTCATCTTCATCACATTCTGAATTGTTGGTTGTGTTGTGGAACAGTGACATTGAATGCCAAGTCCCAAACCGCTGAAATGCAGGTAGCATCCATAACTGAGAAAAGCTGTTTTCTAATACTGCATCTTCTCGTTTCTGAGAGGCATTAGCTAAGCAGGAGCAGGTACTACTCCTTTTGAATCACCTAAGTATAGTTAACAACTCAGGGAAATAAAGATATGTAACATCTTAAATAAGACATAAAACAGCTTATATAAAAGTATCTTCCTCTGTTATAGTCCATGGTGATGTAGGACTGAAGACATCCTTGTGTTCCTTCCCAAGGAATGTCTCTTCCTAGAGCAAATAAAGCCTTTTTTATGTCATGTTAGACCTCAAAATGTTTAATTGCTATCCTGAGAGTCGAAGAGGAAGATGGGATTTTGGGACTCCACATGAAGAGAACTTGGTAGTTCAGCCAAATTTAGGACCCCACAGCCACTGTGGCTGTCTACTATGTAGCCTTTAGTTGGTGACTAAGAAGTCTGATGCTAACTGTGATACCAAAAGGCAGTGACCAAATCAAACATCTGGAAAGTAATAGAAACACATAAAAGTACTTCCTGTCTTCCTCCTCTGTCCTCTGTCCTAGTGTCCACATGATGAGATGTCTGAATCAGGTCAGTCTTCTGCTGCTGCCACACCCAGCACCACTGGCACCAAGTCCAATACACCAACATCCTCAGTGCCCTCTGCTGCTGTCACCCCCCTGAATGAGAGTCTGCAGCCCTTAGGGGACTATGGCCTTGGAGCAAAGAACAGCAAACGCACGAGAGAGAAACGCAACAGTCGCAACATGGAAGTCCAGGTCACCCAAGAAATGAGGAATGTCAGCATAGGTACTGTAGTCTCCTGACTCAACCATGTGCAGCCTGGGGAAGGGCATAAGCAACAGGCACCTTCTATGCCTGAGGATCAAGTCTGTATTCTTTAGAAGCCCAGCACTGAAGGAGAGCTTTGTATAGTCTTGTGGCTTGTATAGGTTTTGGCTTGTGCAGACTATTCTTATTCAGGAGGCATCTTTCATTCTCATACAAGTCTGCAATCTAATTAATAAGCAAAAAGGAAGATGGGGCATTTTCTACTAAAATTTAACTACAAAAATAATGACACAATTCACTCGATTGCTCAATCAAATCTTTCTTGGTTATCCAGCAATATCCAACAATATACCTTTGAATATTTTTTTTTTTGGTGACACAATTGGGGTTAAGTGACTTGCCCAGAGTCACACAGCTAACGAGTGTTATGTGTCTGAGGCCAGATTTGAGCTCAGGTCCTCTTGACTCCAGGGCCGGTGCTCTATCCACTATGCCACCCAGCTGACCCACCTTTGAATATCTTTGCATGCATCATAAGTGCAAACAGGGCTTATACTGCACATTTTCCCCTATTAAGTGACTTCTAGGAATGCAAATAACATTTCTCTCATTCCTCTCTCTTCCATACACATATATGTTTGTTAGGTCTTTCTCTTCTGTTGGCCAACTTGGAAAAATTCTTTCTTGATAATCCCTGCCCCAGCAAGTGATCCAGGATGTTCTCTCTTGAAATTTCTTAGAGTAATCTTGTGGTGAGGGTCCTTTATCTCAGTAATTAAATATGAATCACAGATTTTCCTCTTGTCTTCTTATAGGGATGGGCAGTAGTGATGAATGGTCTGATGTTCAAGACATCATTGATTCCACACCAGAACTAGACATGTGCCAGGAACCTCGATTGGAACGTACTGGAAATAGGTACAATAACTCTCCTCTAGATCTCCACCCTTTTCCAGGCTTAAGTGGGATGACTTTTTGCTTATACTTTCCTCGTGGGAAACTGCATGTCCTAATGAATTAGATAAATAGACCGAGAATTGGATACTACTACTAATCCTTGGTGAATTCAGTCAAAGCTATTCCCCTCCTTTGTCTTAGCTTTTCTTTGCCTAATGAGATAATTAGTTTTCACACCACTGTATCTCACTGTCTCTGAGTGGGAGACATCTCCTATTATGTCTCTCTTTTATGTCTATAACCTGAAAGAACAATGTTGGTCATTTAATGGGAGTTATACAAGGCATTTAATAAACCTATAATAGTGTTCCATAGCAGTATTGCAAACTAACCTGTTGCGTGCACATGCATTTTTTTCTCCCTACAGTCCAACCCAAGGAATTGTTAACAAGGCCTTTGGCATCAACACTGATTCCCTATATCATGAGTTGTCTACAGCAGGTTCTGAAGTTATTGGGGATGTGGATGAAGGTGCAGACCTACTAGGTAAAAGTTGTTCTTCATGACTGTATGATGCAGTTTTTCATGTAAAATAGACCTTTCAGCAGCCCTATAGTAAGAACATTTTTGGAGGAGTAGACTTGGAGTAAAAGTTGTAGCCAGCAACCTGAAACAGATCCCCTTTTGTCCACCCCACAGTTCCCCTTGATACCAGTGAAATGCCTGGAGGATAAGAAATTTTGGGTATATTCAGTGTGCTATGCTTCTCATAAGAAAAGGTATTAGAAAAGACATCCCCCAAATATTATCAGACTTATTTTAATTTCCATGTCACCATAATTTCTAAGATGGACTGAGAACATCTGTTTAGAAAGTTTCTTGTTTAAAGTTTCTTGCTCAGTCCTTCCTTCTGTGCTAAAAAACAAATACCTTCAAAATAAGCATGGAATTTTTCTGACATATTTTCTAGAGTCATCTACTATTTGAGGCAGATAAACCAGCATTGATCATAAATGTTATTAAGAGCCAAAAGGTTTATATCCTCTGTGATCCTAATTATGAGTGTCACATTTCAATGCATCATTGAATTTAGTCTGTAAAGGCTTGTGTGTTTTCAGTCCATGCTGTCTTAGAATTGACTTCCCTCTCTGCCTCTTCTGGTCGATAAGATGGGTGAGATCCAGAATGTTTTCCCATCTGCCCATAGCAAATCCTGGTTTGTTGACCTTCAGAGATACAAGTTGATGTTCACTTGAATAATTATGTACTTTGATCTCTTTCTGCTGGCCAGGAGCATTAAAGAGATTGGCGTTTTCCTTCTACATGATCTAATTCACATGGTTTATGGCCCAAGAAAACTGTTGCTACTGGTTTCCCATTTAAATGTGTCTTAAGCAACCATTCTCTGATGAGTCCAGCTAATTAATTTGTAAATATATTCTTTAGTTTGGTATCTGCTACCTGTGATACCTTTGTTGTGCCTCATCTGCTCATTGTTAGTGTATTTTTTTCTAAGGCATGAAGTGAAGTGACCTGACTTCTTACAATTTCAAGGCAGAGTCTCCCTGCTGTGGGCAGTTCTTACCTAATGTACTTGATGCCATCCTGCCTTAGTGTTGTTCAGGGTGTCCTTAAACTATGTTATGGCTTCATATTCAACCCCTTTTTACTGTTATTGGTTGTTCCCTTAGATGCTTAGACATTTGTGGTTTAACAGATCCAGCAATGAGGTGCATATTTCTGATCTGAATTCAGAGAGGCTGATCGTACAGTTGGCTATAGTGTCCTCCTAGTCTTCATAGATATTGCCATAAACTGAAGATCAGTTGGCCTCCTTAGTTTGGTATTGTTCCAGATTTTTTCAGCCTGTGTGTCTACTTCATAGCCTTCTTAAAAGGCAGTGTATCTGCACTTGCTGTCTGGTGGGGAACATATATAGATAGATTTCTGTAGTGCTCAGTACTACAACTGCAACCTACCTGAAGGGACTGTTTGGGCCTGAAATTATAATTGTTTTTCTGTCTAGGCTTAATTAACACCAAGGAAAAGTGGAATTTCTTTTTACTTCAAATATTTGAACATTTACTCTTTTAAAAACCATTTTTTTTTTATTTTAAAAAATTTTGTTATGGAAAGAATATACTTAAACTGTGTTTGTGTCATTCCACATTTCCCTTCCAGTATTTCTTAATCACTATTTACATTTGGTTTCATTCTTCAAACATAGCAAATTACTGAACTTTTTTTTTTTTGAGAGGACAGTTTGTCATCTGAGGTAGTGGTCATGAGACTTTATGAAAAATTATGTCTCAAAGTAGACAGAGAAAGAAGAGATTTAGCAACTCTAGACAATATAGTAATGATATGTTAACTACTTTCAGTTAAAGATATTTTATTAAGGTATTCCCTGGACTTGCATTGAGTTATGCCTTCAGTGCATCATTATGATGACCCTGGGTTTGCCATGGGTATGCTAGTGGGCTGTGACCTCTAGCTCTGTACACTGCCAGAAAGGCTTTGAGTTTAGACATAATGACAGACTGTATGTCTATTGTAAGAGTATCTGCCTAGCCTAGGTGAGAGAAGATTTATCATCATGTTTGTTTTGAGGTGATTATTTGAATGCAGTAACTCACAAAGACTTCTTCTAAAGCATAATGACTTTATCAATGGAGGGAGTACCCATATTGACAAAATGACAAATTCTTGGAGTATTGAATTGTAACTAAGTTAATTTTTTGGATTTTATTATTAAACACCTTAACTTTTGTCTTCCTACCATTTTAAATGATTAAGTTGGCAGACCCACTGAACCTAACTGCAGTGTATCTCTCTGACTTGTCTTGACTCATTGTTTGGGGACATCATCCTATAGTACAGTACTATTCTTCAGCCCTTCTGTCCTTTTCTGTGTCTCTTTGCTCTTGTTACCAGAGCCATCCACAATGTAGAGAGTGAGAGTATCCTCTCTAAGGTGCTGGCTATCGTTTCACTTTATCCCACCAAATGCTGCCCCAAACCTTCTTTCCCCTAAAACTGTGAGCTGAGTACTTTGGTGCAGGAGAAGGATTTCTTTTGGCAAATTTCCTGAAATGAAATGTTTTGTTTATTCTTTATCTTGTGATTACTGTCTTCTTTGATTTATTTTGTCATATGAACAATCTTCACTTCCCTATCTGTAAAACATGAAGGACAGTAATAAAGAAGAAAGGACGTTGGAAACCATATACATAGTGAGTGCCATGTTCTTCAAAGTAAGCTGTCAAAATCTAAAAAAAAGGAATGATGTTACTGAATACTTGAGCAAGCAACTTTTTTGAGAAAAGCAGCCCTATTTCTATGAGGGAAAATCATGTCTGATCACTCACTACTGGAGTAAAGATATAGATGAGGATAACTTGTAGATATGATTTCCATTGCTTTTCAAATGGCCTTTCATAAGGTTAATTCAGACTCTTAAAATAATTGAGTCACCCTAGGATTGTAGGGCATTTTCTAAGAGATAGGGAAAGGTAAGAGGGATGGGGAATTACCCAGTGAGGAAACTCCCTCTATCCAAATGCAGGTTGATATCTTCTCTGTATAGTTTTAGTTATCAAGAGCACTGAACATTTATAGGACTTGTCCAGGGCTATACAGGCAGCATGTATCAGATACATACACTAGGATGTATCAGAGATGAGACCTGAGTCCTGGCATTCCTGGCTTTGAGACTATCTCTCTCTCTGCCGAGTCATGCTGTCTCTGTTACAGAGACAGGAAATAAAGGAAGGTGAAAGCAAGTATATACCTGGAATAGTGTATACAGTGAGATTACCCAAGGGATCAGTGCTGGGGTCAATCTTACTTAGAATTTTTAATTTTTATAAATGGACTGGAAAGGAAAGTGCTAAGGAAACCTTCAAATCAGCAGGTAATATTAGGTTTTTCAGGTTAATGAAATACCCTGCTGGTGGCGTTCTGGAAAAACCTATGACCTCTAAGTGACTCCCATTTCACAGGTAAAGTTAGACTTGTTGTTGAAACTTGGCTGTCCCAGCATCTGGGAAGGTAGCCCAAGGCACTTGAAAATGTTGGACTGTGTCTAAATAGTGGGTGCACCAAGAGCAGGGGCTAAGAGTCACTAGTAGTTTGTAGGCAGGTATGTTTAAAAAGAGTTCACAGAAACTCTTGCCTGCAGCTCTCTTGAGCTTTTTGTGGCTTACCTTTAGCTTTTTCTCTGTTCCTGCCCCTGGTCTGTCCTCACAAGACCTCAGGATTAATCTCTTGACACTTTTGTGTTAAGGGTCTGAACTATGAAGACTTTATCAAGCTGATATTGCCCCTTACTGTGACACACCTGGTTTGCTCCATTTTAATAAACTTCCCCCTCCCTGATCTCTCAGGCCCCAGAGCTTGTTTGCTATGCTTCTGGCATAGCAGAAGTGAATCATAACTAGAAAAGGCCAACTTGTGGAGGCAAGTTGTGCCAGTGAAGGAGCATCCCCACGGGCTACAAAAACAGAAGTGTTGGTGCCTTCTCTTACCCCACATGAGTGAGCTCTCCTAAGGAAATGTCAATGCTTATCAGTAGTCTTGACCAACTTCTAGCCCAAATACAGTTATAACTGAAGTTCTGCCATTGACCAAATAAGAAGTGAGGTTCTGATGCCAGAGATAATATTCTGGGAGATAATATTCATTGCTACACACAGCTCGTGCTAGCAGATGTCAGAGCTTTAGGGAATTTGTGAAGCCCCACAAGACTTCCACCAGTAAATTGGTCAAGTGCAAGAGAAGCATGGCTCAATGGTAGAATATGTTAGTACCTTCAGAGTGATAAGACAGGATGCCCTTATGAACCAATTCAGGGAAGAATTTATTATGAGCTCTATTCAAGGTTTCAGTAGCCATGGCCTTCTAGGGTATTTTAACAAGCTTTGACATAGAAATTAACCTCTCTCTGATTGAGCCTCAGGCCATGTACCTTGGGTACCCAAGCTACAAGTGGCCTCCTACACAAGATTTAAGAAAGCCAATAAGTTAGGTGAGGTGAGGTGTGGCTCTGATTTGACCCCATTGTCCCCGTCCCATCCCCCAGACACAACTCTCTGAGCTACCTTATCCAAGTGGTCAAGCTAATAATCCCTAACCATTTGCCAGGTATTGGCTCTACATTAATGCAGCCTTGAGCAACTTCATAGACCTTACACTGTCCCGGGGTGAGGCAGTCATACCTCTGATCAAGACCATGGACATGTATATGCTTCATTTTGGCCTAGTGACTCAAAAGATCCACTTGCTACAGGTTTGAGTGGACTATTAAGGAACTTTAATCCCTGGACTTTGCTAGTGTCCTCCTTATTCCTGGTGGTACATAAAATCCATTGGTTAGGACTGCATGAGCGATATACTCAACAGATATTTATTAAGCATCTTCTGTGTACATGGTTGAATACAAATATAAAAATGAAACAATCCCTGCCCTCAAAGAGCTTATATTATGCTATATTTACATCACCTGGCATTTCAAGCAAATGACCTTTAGCTCAGGTTAACACTTCTAGCCCTTCTGGCATACCACTCTGTTGACTGTCCTTGGAAACTCCCTTGCCCAAGCCTAGCCTCAAGCTACCAAGCTAGTACCAAAACATTATAGTATGCCAAAATAGTTTGCCTTTGGGAGTTTGATCTACTTACACATTATGATTATGACAACATCAAAGGTTTTATCCTTTTTCTGCCTTCTCCTATATACTCTATGAAGCAAAGGTCAACCACACTGAATTACCCCATCTGGAACAGAATTGTTGATAATAAAAATCTGTATTCAAGACTTAACACCTGAAGTGAACATGGCATTCCATCATTGTGCTGTCTGATCATCAGAAACTGGAACATCTCCAACTGGCCAAAAAAAAAACCTGAGCACATGATAAGTTGAGTAGGCCCTGTTGTCTAGCTACTTCGGTTTTCAACTCATTTTTGTCTCAGGCTGGTAGCAGAGTGGTTTAGTGCACAGTTGTAGAATGTTACTGATGAAGGGTGTCCTCTCTTCCCTCTTCCACTGTCCATCCTAGGGCCTTGGTAGCCAGATTGATTCAACTGACAGGAAACATTTATTGGCAACAGTAAGCAGATGGACATGACTGCCTTATTCTCCCTCTTTGGATGAGGTGTCCACCACCAAATGGCCTTGAGAGAATCTCTTTCTCTTAGATATCTTCTAGATCCATGACCTCCCTGATCATATCATTTAAAATGATATAGTTTATCTCACCTTTTGAACCATACTTTCATATTTTATTAAACTGGAGCTCCTTGAGAGCAGGGATTTTTGTGGTTGTGGTGGTGGTGGTGGTAGTGGTAGTGGTATGTTAGTTTGGTTAGTTTTTTGCCTTTCTTGGTATCCCCAGTGTTTAGCACAGTGCCTAGCACAGAATAGTTGCTTAATAATTGTTGACTGAATTTACAGGCCTAAGTACACCTCTCCACAGCACACTACTCCTTTAATCCTGACTTTTAAGCTATAGGCCTTTGAATGAGTGTCCCTATAGATTTTTTAACATCTGTAATCAATCAACAAGTATTTATTAAGTAGCTTCTGTAGTCTCTAGGGATTCAAGTACAAAGAATGAAACAATCTTTCCTACAACGAGCTTGCGTTCTAAAGGGAAAGACAGCAACTACATATAAAAATAAATATATGCAACTTAAATAGAAAATAAAATACAAATATATATGTGTGTGTGTGCATATATATATAGGCATATGTATAACAAGGTTAAATATAGAGTAGTATGAGAGAAGACACTAGTTATTGGGAGGAGCAAGAAAGGCTGTATATAGGAGACAGTGCCTGAGCTGCATCCTAAAGGAAAAAGAGGCACTCTGAGGTAGAAGTAAGGTGGTGGTTGTTGTTTGTCCTTTGTTCTAGAAAAGGATCATGACATCAGGAAGGTGATGTCATGACTTGCAAGTGAATTGGATTTAAATGAGGGAGGTCTGTGCAAAGTCACCAGCTTCACTTTCTCCTCCGGAGCCATCTGGGCCCAGTGGCATGATATAGATCAGGACAACTGGAGATGCAGTGGGAGACCTTGACCTTTTTAAGCTCAGGTCTTTCAGGTCTCAGTTTGATAGAGGCAGTGCCCATTCAGTGATTAAGGCTAGGAAGGAATTGAGGCAAAGAGTGGCCTCTTTTACCTAGTCCAAAAAAAAAAAATCAATTTGGGTGGGGAAGACTGTCTGGATTTCTGACCAAAACAGCAACAGTTGCTATTTACGTTCACTCTGAGCCGTCAGGGCCCAAACAATGACCAGGTGGGGCTTGGGCTGGGCTCTCTGTTGGCCAATCAATGAGAGCCAGAGTGGTTTTGGTTTAAGGCATGGGCCTTAAGAAAAAAATAAACCCCAAGATATCTTGCAAGGTTTCAGCAATAAAAATTTACATTCCTTGTATATGTAGAGCCTATATCAGATTGCACAGCATCTTGGGGAGGGAAGAGGAGAAAATTTAAAACTCAAAAGCTTATGGAAGTGAATGCTGAAAACTAAAAATAAATTAATTAAAATTTTTTTAAAATTTTGCATAGACTAAAAAAAAACCCAACAATTTCAGATGAGGTTACCATATTGTTTTTTTTTTCTTGATTATTTAACTTTGTTACAAGAGACCTCTCACTGAGTGGGGATAATATATAAATGTTTTTTAATGTAAAACAAAACACATTAATAAAACTTTTTTTAAAAAATGTACATTCCTTTGGACAGAGCACCTGCAGGTAAGGGTATTATACCCTATATGGGCAGACGAAGGAGGAGAGGAGAGGACAGGAGAGAATTTCTGTAAGAGTACAGTTTGGGTTCATTGTTGAAATGAAACAAAGACACGCTGGTAGGTCTTTCAACAGTTAACAAAGTTTATTTAGCCATAACGTATATGATCAACAAAGAGCAAATAGTGCTTGGCTCAGATAGATTCAGTACTCCCTCGCCTCCTTATGGAAACATGTCTAGTCAGCCTTGTTGCCTTCATGGGGAAAACCCATGTCACAAGGAGAAATCATGGATCACTTGAAACTCCATTTTAAATCTCCTCTGTTAAATCTTTACGGACCCCTCTAGCTGAAATTGGTCTCTTCCACCTCCCAAATACTTTATTTATTGTCCATGTAGTACAGTTTACCAGTTAAATAGATACTGTCTTGTTACTTCATGTTATTAATCTAATAAGCTTCTTGAGGTCAAGGGGGTTGCCTTCTCTGTTTCTTGTATCCCTTCATAGCACCCAGCACTGTGTTCTGTGGGCCCAGAGTAGGTGCTCAGTAAGTACTTGCTAATTGGTCAATTACTGACATGATGGAAAAACATATCTTCTCAAGGTTTGAGTTTCCTTTATTATTTTCCCTCTTCTGCTGAATCCTTTATACGAGAAATAAGGAGAGTTGCTCTATTTGCAACTACTTTGAGCTTTAAAGTTAGGTAGCCCTTATACCTCTTTATTTGTCTTTTAGATGTCTATGCAGTTATTAGGCAGAAAGCAAAGACATTTGTCAAATCCACACCTCCTAGGAAGGAGAGTAACAATTTTGCGGAAAGGCCTGTATTAATCAAGCCCTCCTACAGAAGCGACCTTTATCTTTCCAGTGTGGGAAGATGCAAAGAGATCTTTAACTACATTTTTCCACTTTTTTTTTTAGCCTAATTCTGCAGATAAAAAGTATAAGCAGTAACTCCAAACTCCTCCTTCCCTGTAGCCTTTCTTTGAGCACTGCTCTGGAGATTGGATCAGATGATCTCCAAGGTTCCTTCCAGTCCTAAAATTCTAGGATTCTTCTTGTTCTCCCTCCCAAGTAACTATTTATATCGTACCCCACCCCACCTCCTTATCCCCCAACTATTGCCTTCCCTGTGTTTCTTTGCTTAGAACTAGGGGACAAATGTTATCGAGTGTGGGGTAGGAATTTCTCTTCCATTACTTCCAATTGCCTATAGGCAATTGGATTCTTTTTATTTCAAAATGAAGAAATGGATTAACAAATGTTATTGGTAAGTTACTGATTTCTCATCCCAATAAGGATCATAGGTCTAGAGTTTAAAAGGACATTAGCAACCATCTAATCCAACTTAGTTTCACAAACAAGGAAACTGAGGCCCAGAGAGGTACAGTGACTTGGCCAAGGTCAGACAGGTGACTGAGCAGCATTTGGACCCTCAGGTGCACTGACTGTAGAGACAATGCTCTTTCCACTGTATTATGCTGCTTCTCAACATTTTACAAGGCCCCAAACCTTGGCAGTGCTGTGAGAAAAACTGCGCCCCAGAGCTCTTCACAGGTCATCGAGAGGACCCCCTCAGACCATGGTCAGAAGAAATCAGAGGAAAGTGGGAGCAGGCCTTCAACGGCAGAATAAAATGGAATAGGAAATGAACAACTCAGTTCCTCTGGTGGTATTTGAAAGCCTAGCTTCTGGATTGCTAAAGCCATTTAGCTCTTATTTCCCTGTCAGATCTTTACCTTTGTATTTCTGCCCCTGGGTAGCCTTATGACATCAAGATAGACTAGACAGTCCTTTTCCTTACTCTTCATACCCTTTACCATTGAAATGACTGAATCATTGTTAATTTTTCTTTAATAAAAACTTTTTATTTTGTTGGTTTCAGTCACCGATTGACCTTTTTGTCACTTCCTTTTCCCCTTGTCTCTCTGTGCTTCGCTGGACATGGCCCATAGGGGAGTTCTCAGGTGTGTATCTCTCCTGTTCAGTGTCCTTTGTATTTTGGGTTCCTTTCTCCCACCTGTTGAATTCAGATAGAATGATATGGTATACACATGTGATACTCCCTTGCTGTTTCCAAATTCCTGTTGACTTTGGGGCCTTTGTCCCACATCCTTGCTTTTTGCTTACTCTCCTACAGCTTAGTAAGCTGCCTTGGTTTGCTCTCCCACATCCATTGGTGCTATTCCTCAGGTTTAACCAGATCTACTGTGTTAATTATCCCTCTGCTATTAAGGTAGAAATTCCCTGTTTAGACTACTAATCTGTCATGGTAATGGAATAATGGGGTATGCCTTACTTTAGGTGCATTAAACTTAGCAAAAGATTTTTGAAAGTTCACCTAATTTCCTGGATTCCTCTCTTAGCCTAGATTAGGGAATTCCCTCAGAAGGCAAGTACCCTGTAATAAAAGCAGTCAGGCCTTAGGAGGATCATAGTCCCTGCCTGTGGTGTCCTATGATATAGTTACTTACCCAGACGTTTTAGAAGTCCTTCTTCCCAAATAAGACAGAAGGTGCTCTGATTGCCTGCTTTTTTTGTTGTAGTCCAGCTCATTCTTTGCTTTGTTGGCAGGAAGATGCCAACTCCTTGCCTTCCTATAAAGAAAATCCTGGGCCTCCAAAGTCTGTTGCTAAAGAATGCTAACAGCTAGCATGTACATCTCTCCCTGGTTCAGAATTGTTTCTGACTGTCTAAAAATGGCCTAAGCAACTCAGAAATTTTGATGTACTGTAACCTATTAATTTCATTTCTAACTCTCCCTTAGACTTTTCCCTGCTTCACATGACTAGTAGTTTTTGGTATAGTGAAGAAGGGAACAAATGTATTGACTTCTTCCTAAATCACAAAAATCAACACCTTGACAAGTCAGGGATAAGGATCTAACATTCCCCCCCACCCCCATCCTGTTTTTCATCCTCTCCTTCCCATCCCCTCCTCTATGATCCTTTTCCAAAATGAAGTAACCCATGAGCATTGTGACTCACTGCTTGGTTTTCAATTTATGATGGATGTTTAATGGCTGCTTGTTTTTTCTTCCTTCCTTTCTTTCCCTTTCTTCCTCCCCGTTTCCCCAACTCCTTCCTTTGGGATTGGGACGGCTCTCATAGTGCGGGATGATTTTTTTGGTAAGGCAAAGGCCACATTTAAGTGTATGTTTTTTCCAGTTTCTGGCTTTTCCTCTTCACCCAACATCTTGTCATGCTCCATGGGGTTTTGTGGTTTGGGTTTTGCATGGAAATGGTGTAGTAGTGGTGGTGGTGGTGCCTTTGGGGAGATAGTCTGCAGTCTGGGCTGCACGTCTCTGGTGTGGGGTTCTTTCCCCATGTGCGTGTCTGCTCTGCTGCTTGAGTGTCCTCTTTTTCTCTAGCTGTGCTTGGAGTAAGCTGTTCAGAGAAGCCTCTTCTCCAGACTATCTCTCCCCTTTGCCTTATTTTCATAATGGCTGAGGCAGTCTCTGTAGGCTCCCCACCCTGACTCTCCTTCATATCTCCTGGAGACTCTGTACTGTACTGTCCTTTCATCTTTGCCTGAGGCTGGATGGGACAGGGCATTTCAAGTCTCTTGCTAAGAGGAGACCAGCTCTAAAGATCTCTGATCCTTCACTGACTCAGGAAAATGCCCTGTTCTTATATGCACTCTCTTAATACTATTGGATGCTATGGCCTGGGGCCTGCTCTTTGTTTTGCAAAGACAGAGGCAATGCCATTACTTCCTTGGCAGAGGAGGTCAGAATGGAGATACTAGGGACTCTTAAATATAAAGCATTATTTTTTTTATTCGAGTTTTTTCTTTTTTCCTTTTTGGATGGGGTTGGAGAAGTGGGGGGAAGTGACTAGAAGGACTGAGGCTGAAACAAGGTGTTTTTTTTTTTTCCTATGCAGTCTGGATTTGGTTATTCCACTGTCCTTTCCCAGAGAATTGGTCTTAGTACATTTATTTTGTGCTGCCGTCAAATACCTCCAGAATTAGGAGCAGTCTTGTTTTAGTCTCTGTTCCTAAAGAGCTCAAGAGTCTTTCATACCACCTAGTGGAGAAGACCATAAGCAGCCCCACCTCTAGTCCCCTCGTTTTTCTGGGAACCATGCAGAGGGAGAGATTTCACCCTCCTCCCTTCCTGCCATCCCCATCTACTTTTATTAGACTGTCTAAAAGGCTATGGTCCCTGCACTGTTGTAGGATTGTGTCTTCCCCTTTTCCTCTGGTCTGGGGGTGAACACACACTCTGCAGTGTGGAGGCAATCTGTTGAAATTCAGTGGCACTTTTTCTCAATTTTTTCCCCCATAGCTTGGGCTGCTTCTAGCCAGTCTGGAGAGCTGCATTTGCCATCCCGTGTCCATCCCATCTCCTGGGGAAGGGTTCTTTGTGCTGTGTTGTCCTCTCTATCCTCTTGTCACCATAGCACCAACTTCCATTCTCTTGGGGAACTGGGGACTTTTTTGTGCTTGTTTATTAAAAATTTAAATTTTTAAAAAGCCCCTGTGAGCGATAATGCCTATGAAACAGGGGTTGGGGCAGAGGCATAGGTTTAAATTCAAGTTCAGTGCCTAATCCCGTCCAACAGTCTCTGTTCTAATATAAAATAGTTTCTTTAAATCCAGACTGATGGATGCTACCCTGCGTTTCCTAGGATCCCATCTCCAAAGGAATTTTTACCTACTTCCCAGTGCCCTTTGGCTTCCTCCCTTTCAGGGTCTCCTTCCTCAGTCCTCGGTATTTTATTTTTATTCTCTCAGTTCTCATTCCAAAAGTGTTGGAACCTCTTGTCAAATGTTTGAGCTGTCTGGTCAGAGGACCTGTGGGACGGCTAAGGCTCATTGTAGCCAGGAGAGATTACTCAATTCCTCAGAGGTTCTCTAGCGCTTATTAGAGATTCAAACTGTGAGTCCCTAGGAAAATCCCTGGAAGGAGCATCCAAGAAGTGGGTGGTTAGCTCTGCAGGGCCATGTGTCTGATCCCTAAAACAGTGAATTAGGGGAGGCTTCAGAAGGACACCCAGGAGGAAGGAATCCTAGTTACTGTTTCTACCGAAGTTTGCTCCAAGTATCCTTCCTCACCAGTGGGTGATGACTTTGAATCTTTCTTTGAAGGACATTCTAAATACAGCCAAGGAGTGGCTGTCCACTGGGAATGGGACTAACAAGTAAATACTTATTTTCTACTGAGGGAGTCACAACTAGGCATGGTTGAAACTTCCTTACTTTTTGTTTCAGGCATGGGCAAAGAAGTGGGAAATCTATTGCTAGAGAATTCACAACTCCTGGAGACCAAGTAAGAGACCAGTGCACCTTCTTAAATCTCACTTTGGTGTTCTAGAGTGTTTCAATAATTCTCTTACCAGGACCTGGGGTCCCTGGTTTGAGCATACCTCCCCAGTCCTGTCCCATCTCACAAGCAGTCAGCTTGTGACACCTGGGAATGGTTGGCAGTTTATGTATTCTATTGTTCCTAACCAGACAGCTGCCCGTTTTAAACCCAGACTCAACCAGCCTTCCACATCCCTGGAACTCCCAGATTCACTGATGTTCCTTGTTGTCTTTATTTAAGAAGGAACTTAGATACAAGCTTTATAAGTTGTTTCTTTAGCTTGGCCACTGACTGTAACTCATATACTTATTTAGCTGCAAAATGAACTGGCCTTTCTTTGAAGCTTTTTATGTACTCTGGAAGTAATTCCACATACTTTTTCTTATATTGTTGCTTTTTTAAAGAAATGCTTTGAATGTGGTGAAGAATGATCTGATTGCCAAGGTGGACCAGTTGTCTGGGGAGCAGGAGGTACTGAAGGGAGAATTGGAAGCCACAAAGCAGGCCAAAGCCAAAATGGAGACCAGAGTCAAGGAGCTAGAAGAGGAACTCAAACGGTAAGGGATGGCAGGTGTCAGCTGGTTGGGAGGAAATGTTTGAAGAGTCATTGAACTAAGATACGAGAAGGACCAGGAATCTTTCTCCAGCTTGACTTCTCTGATAATCCTCTTTATTTTAGGAATCTGCTTAAAGAGAAAATGAATAGTTGCTACTTTGTCTTCCTTTTCCTCAACTTCACAGGGCCTTTTGCTGCTCTTGTTCTTCCTCATAGTTAAAATCCTCACCATTTCATTGTTCCCCTCTTGAGCAGCATTTAACACAGTGCTGAACACATAGCAGGTGCTCAATGCATTTGTGTTGACTTGACTGTACCAGTCTTCTTTCATGCCTCTTCCAGTATGCCTTAGTATCTCTTAATTTCATCATGTGAAAGTAAGACCTTTCCAACCTTTACTCTATTTCCTCAGATAATGAGTTAGTTACCTCTGCCACTACTCTTGTATTTTCTCATTAACTCCCTTGTAACTATATTCTTTCATCTACATTCTGCTGAGATCACTTTCTTCTCATTAAGTCTAAGGAAAGGCCTGTACTCCTAAGGCTGAATCCCACCTGGAGACATTGGCATGGGCTGAATTAGGGCCTGGCTGAAGAGGTCTCTTTCTAGGCTCATAATTCCTGGATTCTGGTTTTTTTTTAATATAATATAAATATAAATAAATAAAAACAGATATATAAAAAATATATTTTTCAGTTCCTGTTCCCCTTTTTTCAGTTTAGAGAGGATGAAAAGGGATCCCTTAGAACACACTGTGGTGTTGATCTGTGGTACCTTTTTCTCTCTCTCTGCTAGGATTTAAGGACCCCATTTGGCATTTTGGGGGATGTACTAGGTCTTGGTTGTGACTTGCTCCCATGCATTTCCACAGAAGCAGTATCCCTTTGTGTCTCTCTTTTCTAAATTGAGTTCCGTTACCATTCATCTCCCCTGAAAGTGTGCCATGGAAGACTTTATACAATGAATAGTGAGAAATGGAACTAAAGGTACTTCTTGGACTCCCTTTTCTCTACCAAACCTTCACAGTCAGTGTCCCAAACTTATCTACCACCTGTATTTGACTTTTTTCTTCGTAGAGTGAAGTCTGAGGCCATCATCGCACGACGTGAACCCAAAGAAGAGGTGGAGGATGTAAGCAGCTATCTCTGTACAGAATTGGTATATTTCATTATTAAAATGCCTGGGAATGGGTGGTAATGGGTATGTTTGTTTTCTCCATACGTTCATTTTTCCATTAGTTCTGTCCATCTCCTCACCTGCTTCCTCTTGTAATGTCCACATCAAGTCCTCAATCTGTAATGTCTCCTGCCAAATGCCGCAATGACTTTCTGACTAAAGCCAAAACTTAGTTTTTGATTATGTCTCAAAATATGACTTTCCTGCCCCCAAAAGCCGGGTAAATTCAAGGAACTATGGCTTTCCCCATTTAGCCACTGTGCCAGATGGTATTTACAATGACAAGTGATGTCGTTGTCAATGTAATTTTATATAGCACTATTAAGTAAGCAAGAATATTGATGTGGGCCATGCTCAGTAACTTCTTGGGCTTTGGACCCAATTATATAAGGGTCCTTTACCCAATAGTGTGTTTGTTGAAACACCAGCAGTGTTCCTCTTCTGTACCCTAGAAGCTCCATGTTTCTTTCATTCCTAGCTAAGGAGTTTGTCTTCAATATTAGAGCCACTTTAGTTCCCTAGATGTTGAGGTCTTCATTCTTTCCTGTGAAAAGGCCCAGATACTAAAAGGGGCAGATTCCATGAGATAATTCTCGGGACGCCAAATGGAGATTTTGTGACACTGAAGTAGATATGTCAGTAGATTGAGTATTAATTGACCTCACCAAAGACCTTCCTTCTTTAGATACCTTTCCTTCCAAAAGGTGAAAATGGTGAACTGACTAAAATAGTAACCACCTAGGAGAAAGCTAGGAGGTATGTATAGCCTAGATGAACCTAGGGATAGGAAGGGGGACTAGCTTCTCTTCTTGTTACCTGCATCACTTAATTTTGCCATAGTCTAATAGTTAAAAATGAGGAGGAGAAATTGAGGTTCACTAAAGTTCATTCCAGATGCAATTTGGACAGGTTATTTTTTTGGTTAAGGGGAATCTTCTTGGCCCAGGACTTTTGGGGTTTTGTTGATCTTCATGTTTATGTTTCATTTTCCTTTTCTTCTGTGAAAAGATGTATGTGAGAAGGAGCAATCCTAGTTACATATTGAGTAAAGGTTTCCTCCCAGAGAAATCGAACCAGTAGTTGTAAATCCTCTAGTTGGAGCAGCCATCCTAGGTAGACAGAGACATTTTAGGTCCCCTTCCCTCATTTGGCAGCAGAATTACTGAAGAAACTCAATGCAGCAACAAAATCAAACATTGTTGAGTGGCAGCGTATCACATGGTCAGTGGGAAGCATAGCTAGGGTCCGTGCTGGGTGTTTTGTCTGTTTTCATTGACAATCACTATTATTTCCTTCCTAGCAAACCCCCTAGCATTTTAGGAGCCTAGGTTATATTGCGGGATATATAGTCCCATTCCATATTGATGAGTAGTACTATTTCTGTTTATTGCTTTGATCTTTCCCAGATCCTACATGAACCCCTTTCTGGACCCTATGTGAACCTACAGGACTTAAATCTATAACTTTCCCTAAAGTGCCTTATTTTCTAATATCTGTTTAGCTACTAATTTCCTGCTTGGAACTTTTTGGACCCATGTTTTTTACAATGTGAGGCAGTTGTTTGGAGAAAAAGATACCTATTTTGTGTCATAAATTGAAAGGGACCTCAAAGATCATCTAGTCTGACTCATAATTGAGCTGGAACACCCTCTACAGTATATCCAATCAGTAGTCGTCATCTAGCCTCTGTTCGGAGACTTCTTTGGGCTCCCTCCACCACTTCCCTAGGGGAAGATCCAGAATTTGATAATGAAAAGATGAACTTGGCTCTTGAAATTCCTATAGCCAAGTGACAGAATTCCTATCCCTTTCCATTTCCTGGTATTCTCATTTTTAATTCCCTCCTCCCTCCCATGAATTAGCTCATTGCACTTGCTGAAGATCCATGGGAGATCTGCATTGGGTCCAAGCTGTTCCTTGACAGTCTAACTCCTTGTCCTATGCACTGTGGCTAACAGTATGGTGGCTAGAGTAGCTTTAAAGCTAACAAAGGTACAGCACAAATCCAGAAGAAGCTAACAATGTGTTTATAAACTCCTACTTGTTTCTATACTAACTTCAACCCCTTCCCTCTCTCATTGGCTGAACAGCAGTGCTCCTCCCCTCTGCAGGACAACATTCCCATTGCCCAGCGTCGTCGTTTCACCCGTGTAGAGATGGCCCGTGTCCTTATGGAACGTAACCAGTATAAAGAGAGGCTGATGGAGCTTCAGGAAGCCGTGAGGTGGACAGAGATGATCAGGTAACGCTAATGAGCCTAAGACAGTGCTAAGAATAGGATATGCTATCCAGAAATGCACAGAGACTATTGGATCTCCATCTATCCTTCTGTAGCTCTCCATCTTCCTCCCTCCTTCCCATCCATGTTTCTTAGTTCATTTTCATCTTAAGGTGCCTGTAATTATGGATCTTGAGTAATCAGAGCTTGTTTACTATGTTCATGTTGTATCATGTGGATTCTTCAGCACTGGGAAGAGAGACTGCATCCTGTTTTATTAGTGCTGTCACTTAATACCTAGTGAAATGCTTTGGCTTCAAGAAGCCTTTATTAATAAGTAACAGAATTGGATCATAAAGTAAACTTCAGTCTTGCCTTCTGTCTTTCCTCCCCTCGCATCCTGTAATTGAAGATAAGTTAAATTGATTGGGAGCCAAGAAAGATCTTGGCTGTAGCTTTGTGCTATACTCAGAGTCAGTGGGAGTCTTAGAAAGAATTGACTTCTGTCTTGATTCTCTCTTGATGTTGGGCTCAGGCTGGATCTGCATAAGGAATCTTCCTTAGCTTGAGCCCTCCAATAAAAGGGAAAGTTACTTTCCTTGGGGTTGGTTGATCCATAAGCCCTAATAGCCCGAGACAAGACCTTTAATGTAGTTTCCTTACTTGGCCCAAGGCCTAAATCACTGTAGCTGACAAAAGAAAGGAAAAACTGAATGAGTCAGTGTCCTGTCCTAGATGGAGTTTAGGGAAGGCCTTAGTCTTTGCATGAAATAAATTTAGTGACAAGACCTCACTTATGTAGGCAGAGGAAGACACCTGGAAACCGTACCCTGGAATTTTTCCCTTATGAGTGATTTTGCTTCTTAACTTCACCGCCATTATTCCCTTCTAGACAACGAAGAAAAGAGGAAGGAGTGTGTTCCCAGAGTCCTTTCTTACCTGGCTTCTCTCTTTTTAAAAAATTTTTAAATTTTTATTTTCAGTTCCAAAATCTCTCCTTCCCTGCACTACCTCCTTCAGCCATTGAGAAGGCAAGAAATACAATACCCGTAATATAAATGAAGTCAAACCTATTTCCACATTAGCCATAATATTAGAAAAAGAAAAAAAAGCACTTCTGTCTGCACTGAGTCCATCACTTCTCTCTCTAATTGTTGTTATTGGTGTTGTTCAGTCATTTCAGTGTTGTTCAATTTTTCATGACCTCATTTGGGATTTTCTTGGGAAAGAAACTGGAGTGGTTTGCCATTTCCTTCTCCGGCTCATTTTACAGATGAGGAAACTGAGGCAAACAAGGTGAAGTGACTTGCCCAGGGTCACACAGCTAGGAAGTGTCTGAGGCCAGATTTGAACTCAAGAAAGTGGCAGTCTATCTACTGTGCCACCTAACCGTTCCTCTCTCTTTAGAAATGGATAGAATTTTTCATCATGGATCCTTTGAAATTGTTGTGGATCATTGTATGGATCAAAGTAGCCAAGTCTTTCGTGATTATCATAACCACATTTCTGTTACTGTGTACAATCTCCTCCTAGCTCTGCTCACATTGCTTCAGATCACTTCATGTAAATCTTCCCTGGGTTCTCTTTGATGCCAAGGATGTTGAGCATTGATGTCCTGCTTATTTATGTACCACACTACAGAGCTGCCTCAGGAGAAGCAGCACGGTGTAATGAGAAGAACACTAGTCTGAAATCAGGAAGCCCAAGATGTAGTCTTTGATCTGCTATCACCAATCAGTAAACACTGATGCCTTAATGAACAGTTTCCTGTAGCTGGCATGGCTGTTCCACAGTCTTCTCTTCATACCTGGAACCGTTGTGCCACTGATTGGAAGACAGCCTGCATCACAGTCCACAGGAGCTCTTCTGTCTGCGTTGCCTTTTTCCCAAGGCTTCCCCACTCCCTGGATGTTTATTACTAAATTAAACTTTGAAATAGGAGCCAGCAGGGGGTAGAAAAGAAAGGGGAAAGGAATAACTCCTATTCTCTGGAAGTGTATAGGCTTCACTGAAGCATACGTGTACCCCACCCTGCATTGGCTTTTTGTAGCTAGAGGTGAAGCTAATAGAAGAGGTAGAATTATCTTCTTTTAGTTTTGGTGAGTGCCCAAGATGAATAGTTCTCTGTCTTTTTTTCTCTACAGGGCATCCCGAGAACACCCATCTGTCCAAGAGAAGAAGAAATCAACCATCTGGCAATTGTGAGTCCTTGGGGGCACAAAGCAGGGCAGTGTAAATGGAATGAGCCTTCATGGCAGTCAGGAAAGCCAGTTTCTAATCCTGCATTACCGCATTGGGCAAGTCGCTTCTCTTTACTAGGTTTTAGTTTCATTTGTAAAAGGAGGCTCAACTTTTGAGTTCTTCTAGTTCTAAAATTCTATGACTGTGGAGAAAGGACTGATGAATGGGGAATAGGTAATATGATAGATTCAGATGCTAACATTTTCCCCCATGCCTGTCTTATCTGCCCCGTATCTCTGTTTATAGCTTCAGCCGCCTCTTCAGCTCTTCCTCCAGCCCACCTCCTGCAAAGAGGTCTTATCCATCAGTAAACATCCACTACAAGTCACCCACCACAGCTGGATTCAGCCAGCGCCGAAGCCATACCATGTGCCAGATCTCAGCTGGCAGCCGCACCTTGGAATTTTTCCCCGATGAGTGAGTTTACTTCTTGACAGCTTCACCTCCTTTATTCTCTTTTAGATAGCTAAGAAGAGAGACAGGAGTGTTCCCATAGCCCTTTTTTTCTCTTTAATGCCAAGAATGTTGAGCATTAATGCTTAATTATTTGCCTGCCTCTTTACATACCTGCCCCAGGGGAAGCTACACAGTGTAAGGAGAGGAAGGAACACTAGCCTGAAGTCTGGAGACCTGAGTTCTTGTCCAGGATCTGCTAGCAATCAATCAGTCGGTCAGTCAGTCAGCATTAAGTACCTACTGTACCTCAGGCACTGTTAGGTGCCAGGAAATACAAAGACAAAAGTGAATTGGTCCCTGCCCTTGGGGAAGACACAAGTACGTATAGTATATACAAAGTCTATACAAAAGTACAGGGTAATAGAGTAAGGGAAGGCGTTAGCAGTAAGGCAGCATAGACTTATTGTTTGGTTAATTGTCTAGACTTAAGAAAGTGGTGGAGAAAATGTTAATACTGTAGATTATGCTGAAAAATATGGCATGCATACATTTTCCCCCAGAGAGCCAGTTGTCAAACATCTACCCCCACACACCCATGTTGGGCCCAACCCTTAGGAGACACAATTTCAAACTTAGTTATCTTAACGACTGAGTGAAATACAGCATGACCTATAGAAGGTTAGGGTTCTATGGCACTCATTGATTCATTTATTCATTTTGTTTGACAAGCATTTATTAAATGCCTACTTTGTGCTTTGGATGGCCTATTATATATTGGAAAGAGCCAGGCATCAGAAGGCTATCAGAAAGTGGAGCATTTGTACTCAGTACTCAATTAGGAGCCAGTTCCTTGTTCTGGGTTGTAGGATTTTGTCCCTGACTGAATTTCAGGAAAAGGTTTCAAACCCATCTCTGACATGAGGTTTCTGCAAACTTTCACCTCGATAAACCCTCATAGTCCATCATCTTCTTTTCAGAAGAGTAAGCCCTTTCTGTTTCTTCTTCCAGAGCAGTACTGAGGGTTTTTAGGCCAGACCTTTTACACAGGACAGAGCTTCACATTAGGATGAAAGCATCAAGCTTCTATTCCCCACCCTTAAATTACTCCTAATTCAGTAATCTGAGTATTTTATTTCCACATTGGCTGCTGGTAGCTGACCAGTTCATTCCTTTCCTTCAGACCTACTTCTCAACCCTCTGCCTTGATTTCTAACCATAGATTGAGAAGTACAATTGTCACTTCCCTTCTCAGTGACTGCACATCCTCAGCCCGGAGGGAACAGAAGCGTGAACAATACCGACAAGTCCGAGAACACGTACGCAATGATGATGGGAGACTGCAGGCCTGTGGCTGGAGCCTTCCTGCCAAGTATAAGCAGGTAATCCTCCTCACTCCCCTTTACACGTTACACATATCTTTGCACAAATACCAACTTATATTCCACTGCAGAGAATCTACCTACCCACAGCCTGCTCTAGAAATACCACCCTGGCTTAAGGAAGAGAATGTCAGAGGCAGAGCTCCCTTCAGGTCCACAAATACTTCATTATTGGACTGGCTTTAGCCTGAACCAATATACAAAAGAAGCAATCAGCTACTAGTTAATCTATTCTACTTTGGAGATAGGGAAAATCACGGAAGGCTATATTGTGTGTAGGGGCATTGAAATTGTTAACCTGGCTAACCCTGGTCCATGTCCTGGTCTGGATGCTCAGCAGTCCTTCCTCCTTTTCTTTCCACTGTTTAGACCTTCAGCCCCATGCAACTCCTATTTCCCATCATCTGTTGGAAGCCTAATGCTGCCCATATAATAATTTCACCCTCAAACTTCTCTGGGTCTTTACAATTTACTTTACTTTTCAGTTAGATTATCCTAAATGGTTACATCAGCTTAGATTCTGAATCTCCCAGGAAATAGATAAAGCTGGAGAGAAGGAAGTTGCCTGGGGCTGAAAACCAAAACAGTAGAGGAAATGCACAGTGTTAAGAGAACAATGAAGTGGGGAAGCTCACTGTCAGGCCTGAGCTTTGCTGTAGGCCAGATCCTTTTGTATCTGGCCCCAAAATTGAGTTTCTTTCACCTTCTTAATTGCTTGGATGTGTCTGAACATCTTAGAGAAAGAGAACAGATATATTGTCCCAAGATTTGAGTTAGCCCAGCCTTAGGGGAGGGGTTTCACACTTTCCTAATTCCCTCCATCTTTTTTTTTTTTTTTTTTTTTTTTTTTGCAGTTGAGTCCCAATGGAGGTCAAGAAGATACCAGAATGAAGAATGTTCCTGTGCCTGTGTACTGCCGCCCACTAGTAGAAAAAGACCCTACCATGAAAGTAAGTGGCCCAGTTCAGCTGCAGGAAAGGGATAGGACTATAAGAGCCCTTATCTTGGAGTTTTTTCTCTTTCCTGAGATCTTTAGCACCAAAATCAAAATGGCAAAATCTGAGAGTTGAGAAGGATCAGTACTTCTGAGGCTATCTAGTCTACACTGGTCCTGTACAAGAATCCCCTTCTCAACATACCTAAAAAATAGTCATCAAGCCTTTGCTTAAAGACTTCCTGTAGGAAGGAATACACTGTCTTCTTAAGGTAGTGCATTCCAAGTCTAGATAGCTCTGTGAGGAAGTCTGTCTTTCTTCAAGCCTTAATTTGCATTTTCTTCCATTTGCTCCTAGTTTTGCACTCTGCGATCTAGTAGAACTAGTTTAACCCTCCTTCAGTATTAAAGCTCATCAGATGCTTGAAAATAAGCTACTATGTTGAACCCTGAGTCTTATGTCCAGGATAACATCCCTAAATCATTCTATCAATCATCATAGTATGAACTGATTGTGAAGACATTTGCTATTCTGAGGGCCCCCCTCTGAATGCTCCCCAGCTTATCATTCCTGAAATATGGTAGACTGTGCCTCCTCATCTTGTATGTGTGAGACTTGTTTTTGGAAGCCAAATATTAGACGATGTTTCTCCCTATTAAATTTCATTTTAGTAGATTAGGCCTAGTATTATAGCCTATTTAGATCTTTGGGGATCTTTCATCAAAAGTATAAGTTCTCCCTCCCTCTGCAAATTTGATGAGAATCCTGCCTGTGCCTCTGGCCATATCATAGATACAACTATTAAATGTCACCGGGCCAGGCACAGAAACCTGGCAACCTACTAGTTATCAAATCAGCTCTAAATTCACCTAGGATTATTATCTAGCCAGCCCACAGCTCCATATTTTCTATAGAAATTGCACTGAGAGACTTTGACAAATGCTTTACACCAATCAAAGTAAACAATACAAATAGTACCTCCAGTCCACCAGTCATCTTCAGCCATTCACTGGATTTTTGACTGCACAGATGTGAGTGCTCTATCCAGTGACGCCAACCCAGATCTCTAGGTTCCCTTTCAGTCTTTGTGGCTTTTGTCTACAGCCTCCTAAAATTCCTCCACAAAGGGTCCACCCAGCATGCCTGAGAACCTACCGATAGGGCTCTTTCCACTGTGTGGATGCCTGCCATGGCAATGGCAGAGATATTTCTGGACTTGATGCAATAAGCAGAATATCATTCAAAAACAGGAGCATCTGAGTTACTTCTCCAAGTGAGGCATTTGGGGTTAAGTGACTTGCCCAGGGTCACACAGCTAGTTAAGTGTCAAGTGTCTGAGGCCAGATTTGAACTCAGGTCCTCCTGACTCCAAGGCCAGAACTCTATCCACTGCACCGCCTAGCTGCCCGGAACATCCTTCTTGACAGTATTAAACAAACAGGGCCTTTAAGGTGGTATTTTGCACTACCAAATTAAATGCTCTTTTATAATTAGACAGTAAGCACAGTGGAATATTACCTTATTACACCTTTTAGTCAACTAGGTGATTATAAGTATGTGGTCTTCTGTAGAATATCATTTGCAAAATCTACTTGTTCCCTTCTCATATCTTTATCAAGTATGCCCTCAATGCATATATAGATTATTCTCACTAAAATTTCCTAGAGACAGGAAAATAGGCAAAGACTGCTATATTGACAGGCATCCTTCCTTTAGATACCTTGAGAAGGAATTCCTCAGCATCCCCAGAATTATATAACCTCTGTCCTAGATCGCATGTGTCCTTTTGGTTTTTCCCATCCTAGTTTTTTTTTTGGTGCCATTTTTGCTTCTCCATGAAGAATCATTAATGGAAAGAAAATTGCCATTAAATGTTTTATAGATCTTTTCCCTTTTCTTGTATGTTTTTGTCCACCCAATTTCATCCTTAAATGATTTTGGAATGGTTTTGTTTAGATGAGTCTCTTACCATGCTTTTTATAATCCTATTTTCCCCCACCACCACTTCTTGATTTTTTATGACATAACCTTCCACCATTCTCTTCTGGAAGATGGCATGGAGGCCAGGATTTATTGGCTGAGACAGTTTTTAGGTTCTTTTAATTTTCTAACTATAGTAGTTGATTTGCATTTATTAATTAGAAAATGTCAGTAATCTGTTCCCATGGTTGCCTTTTTATCCATTCCTCTTTTTTGGCATTTGTAGCTTTAACTTGGGGGTATGACCAGTCATCTCCTCAGGCAGCTTTCCCCTTTTCTCCTCATTTGTAATTTTTTCTTCTTTGTGTATTCAGAACTTCATTCTTTTTTTTAAAAAATTTATTAATTTTTAGTTTTCAACATTCACCTTTATAGGACTTTGAATTTTAAATTTTCTCCCCTTCCTTTCCCTTCCATAGGCCATACATCTACAATCATGTTAAACATATTTCCACATTAGTCATGTTGTAAAGAAGAATTAGAACCAAAGAGAAATTTAAAAAAGAAAGAAAAGAAAAATAGTATGCTTCAATCTGAATTCCGACTCCACGGTTCTTTCTTTGGATATGGATAGCATTTTTCATCATGAGTCTTTTGGAATTATCTTTGATCATTGCATTGCTGAGAAGATCTAAGTCTGTCAAAGTTGGTCATCGCACAGTGTGGTTGTTACTGTGTATAATGTTCTCCTGGGTTCTGTTCACTTCACTCAGCATCAGTTCATGCAAGTCTTTCCAGATTTTTCTGAACTTTATACTTGAGGGCTTCCTATCACTCTTAAGATGACTTCATGCATTTTAGTCCTTGGGGTCCTCCATCCTCTCTCTAAATCCTCTAAAATCTCCTTTATTTTATTTTCATATATATATATATATGCATGTGTGTACATGCATACATACATACATGCACAGAAGATCACAAAGAAAATTATATATGAAAACAGTGGCCATTTCATTCCACTTACTTTTTCAAAAAAATATATAATAAATTCCACGCTTTACTTTCAAAACTCCTGTTTGTGCTTCCTTTGAACTTCCTTCTCTTTTCTGCTATGTGTTTTTAAAAATGTTTCAGTGGCCTTTTTTTTTTTTTTTTTTTTGGTCTCATTGTTACTTAATCTCTCCCTCTCAATGCCCCACAATTAAAAACAGAGAAGGAAAAAAACCCTTGTAACAAAGAAGCATACTTAACCAAAACAAATTCCCATATTGTCCACGTCCAAAAACTTTTATCTCTTTCTGCACCTTGAGTACATCACCTGTCTGTCAGGAGACAGGTAACATGGGCACATGATTGGTCATTGCTTTGATTAGAGTTCTTAGTTTTTCAAAGTTGTTTTTATTCATATTGTTGTTGTCCTTGTATAAATTGTTCTGTTTCTGCTTATTTGACTCTTCATCTGTTCCAACTTCTCAAGAATCTCTAAAATCATTTCTTTTATCATTTCTTATAACAAAATAATCTATTACATTTATATGATACAATTATATATTATAATTCTATTACACTTCTTTTCTTTTCCTCTTAGTCCTCACTTCATGATCAAGAAATTTGTTTTGATTGGGTGAAACTGGTGGTGTGGTTGGGGAGGCTGTAAGTAGGACAAAGGTTAAGCTTTACTTGGAGGGCGCATGCCTAACAGGCTCGTGAACACTAGCTTGTCCACCTCCAGGCGGAGTTAAGACACCGTTTTCTGAACATACATGTATGAAGAATAGGGAGAGAACATACCGAGGGGAACATGTGGTGTGCGTTTTGGGAAGTCTCTGGCCTGTGCTGACTTCTCCCAATGACAGTCAGCTAGGAGGCACTTGCAGCCGGGAATAGGGATATAAGGTTTGCTCTCACTAATGTAGGGTGTGTGTGCTAGTCTTGAGTTCCACACCCACTTCCTGGAAGCGTATTAAAGGTTTCAACTGCTTCACTCAAAAGAAAAAAAAAGTTTGTTTTGCTTACCATTATTCCTTCCCCAATTATCAAATTTTACACAACTATAACTTTTAATAGTGCAAATTTAAATACATGCAACCACTGCAGACGATTCATTGTTCACACTAATTAAGACCTGGGTATTCATCAGTTGGAAACAAAATAATGATGTTGTTGTTGATGACCATGATGGTTAATGATAATAATAGCTAACATTTGTATAGTGTTGCTTAAAGTGTCAAACACTTTACAATTATGATCATTTGATCTTCACAACAACCCTGGAGGTAGATACTATTATTATCTGCATTTTACAAATGAGGAAGCTGAGGCAGACCAAGGTTAAATGACTTTCCTAGGGTCAAGAGTCTGAGGCTGCATTTGAACTCAGGTCTTCATGACTCTAGATTTGGCATTCTATCCACTGTACCACCTAAGTAATAGAGAATAAATCCAAATATGTCACATAGTCTTTTAGGAATAGTGTCAAGAATACTGGAGCTCATGATGAACTGAGTCTGGTGAGGAATGCTAAGAACAACCAACAGGTTTGGGGGGGAGGGGGAATTGGGATACTGAGGAAAGAGAGAGGATGAAAGAAAAAGGATAGGAGCTGGGGTACATTTGGTATGAGAAAGGATGAGAGGTGAATAGAACTGCTCAATTCTCATTTTGCTTCTTTTTTCCGCTAAAGAAAATGATCTTTATATTGAAAAGGGCAAAGAAAATGGGTAATAAGGAGCTGATATCCAAGATAAGTAGGGAGATAGTAAGAGCAGACCTAGCTACCTTTAAGGTGTTCAAGTCAAGGTCCAGAAGGGGAGACTCCTCAGATGGGGAAGTCTTTCTTTCTTCACTTTTCCCTCTGGTTCTAATTGATCTGAATAATTTTCATTTATGATTTCTTGTAATTTAATCATAATTTTCAGGGAGTCAGTGATTCTTAGGTTATTTATCCTTGCCCTATTTTCCCGATTAATTGTTTTTGGTAACATATCATATTTTCTTCATTCTTTTTAGTGTTTTTATTTGTTTTAATATTTCTTGTCCCGTTGAGTCATCGATTTCTAATTTTCAAGGATTCTATTACTTGGACTAGGTTTACCACTTTCTAATCTAAGCTGTTTATTCTTTCCTCCAGCATTTTTATTTCATTTGTTGTGTATTGCTTCATTATACTTGTGGAAAATCCATTTTTCCTGTAAGTCTATGCTTGCAGTTGTTATGCAGTTGTCTCCTGAGTTGGGTTTTTTGGGCATATTTGGGTTTAGAAAATTCTTCATTGAGGTTTATTGAGTTTTCCCATCTTCTCCAGCCTTAGTTCTTGAATTAGGTCTTTGTGCCAGAGCCATGCCCCATCTCTTACTGTGCCTTTAAGGTAATTCTTGCTTGGTCAGACCTGAGTCTCCCTGTACCTGCACTGACCTACAGCTACTGGAATTAGGCTGCCCTGGATCTTCAGAGTTCTCTCAAACATCCCAAAACCAAGTGCTAGGGACCTTGGAGCCGTGAGGTGTCATGGTTTGAGAGCTACCAAGCCAGCATTAATCTCTACAGATCCCACTCACTTCATAGGTCCTTCCTATAGGATTCCATCAGTCTCGGGGTTTTCTCATGAATCCTTCTGTTCTTGCTACTTCCATAAAGGCTCCAGGTGTCTCTGATCATCTCTAGGTATGCTGGAGTCTACTGGTCTGCTAGCTGATTTGCCTTCATTGGCACTGGCTTTGCTGGCAGCCTTCTATCCTATTGCCTGTTCCTGTTCTGGCTGACCTTGTGTGTCGTTCAGGGGTATGAGGAGTCACAGTAGTTGCTCATTGGATTTTTTTTTTTTTTTCATCATTTCTCGATCATAATGGTGCAGATTTTTAGGCTTTTGCTAAAGAGGGGGCTGATCTGCCTGCCTCTGTTCAGGTAGCCATCTTGTCTGGAAGTGTCTAAAATCTGTGTTCTGGAAATTTAGAGAACATCTCAAGGTGTTTCTGGCTTTTCCTTCCCTGGCACAAATTCTAAGATAGAGTGGCTAGTTGTCTGTGTGTTCCTAGTTCTGTAGGCTGGCAAGATATCTAATCCAGAAAAGTAATTCCTCTTAATTAGTGCCTTCATCCTTTGGAGGCTGTCAAAAATACATGCACAATGGGCAGCTACTTGGCACAGTGGATAGAACGCCGGACCTGGAGTTAGGAGGACCTCAGTTCAAATCCGGCCTCACTTACTAGCTATGTGACCCTAGCAAGTCATTTAACCCCAATTGCCTCAGAAGGAATACGTGCAAAAAAATTCATAGCATTACTCTCTGTGTTAGTTAAAAGTTAAAAATTAAATGAGTACACAGCTGGTGGTGTATGAATACAAAGGATTATTTTGCCATAAACAGTTATAAATAATTGAGTTATAAAACAGTTATAAATAACAGTTACAAAAAATTGAGAGCTCCATGGAAAAGTGCAGATGCAGTAATGCTGAGTGAAGAAAGTAGAATTAAAAGAATGGTATACACAATGACTACAGTAAAAAGCAATAAAATTCAGGCAAATAAAATAGATAATGATTCCCCATAATTAAAGCATACACCCTTCCCATTGACAAATAGTAAGTGGCAGAAGTGGAAAATGAAATATAATGTCAGTTGTACTCATCTGGCAGCAGGGAAGACTATATTGTATTGCATGGAACGTCATTTGGGGGTTTGTTGATTCAAACCAAACTGTACCCGTGGAAGGCACTTCACATGTATTATCACGTTTGATCTTCGCAACAACCCTTTGAGATAGGTCCTTATTTTATTTTTAATTTTTTTTAATTAAAATTTATTTCATTTTCAAAGATCAGCCTTCTCTCCCTCCCACTTCTCTTCACCCAACCTCCATTGAGAAAACATGAAAAACAAAGTCCTTGTTACATAACATATATAGTCAAGCAAAACAAAATTTCTCATTGTTCATGTCTAAAAACAGTATGTCTCAGTCTGTACTTTGAGACCATTACCTCTCTGTCAGAAGATGGGCCATCATGTTTCATGATGAATTCTCAAGAATCATGATTGGCCATTGTGCTGATTGTCATTCCCAAGGTTTTGTTTTGTTTTGTTTTTTAATATAAATATATAGATATTATTTATATGTGTGTATATGTATTTGTTTTAATCAGCCAAGATCTGCCTTCTCATCCTCCTACCCCAACCCCTTCTCCTCATTGAGAATACACACACACACACGCATACACACACACACACACACAAAACAAAACAAAAAAACATTGCAAACATGTATAATCATAACAAATTTCCAGCATTGGGGTTTTTTGGGGTTTTTTTTGTTTTGTTTTGTTTTTTTGATGAGGCATTTGGGGTTAAGTGACGTGCCTAGAGTCACACAGCTAGTGAGTGTTATGTGTCTGAGACCGAATTTGAATTCAGGTCCTCCTGAATCCAGGACCAGTGCTGTATCCACTGTGCCACCTAGCTGCCCCCCAACATTGGTTATTTCTTAAAAAATATTTGTCTCATTCTGCATTCTGAGATGAGGAGGTGGGTAGCCTGTTTCCTCATTAGTCCTCTGCTGTCCTGGTTAGTCATTACACTGATATGAGTTCAGCACAATAGTGTTCCATCATATTTATATGCAGTAGCTTGTTTGTTCATCCCCCAGTTTATGGACATCCCCTCAGATTCCCATTTTTTGCCACATCTAAAAGAGCTGTAGATATTTTTGCACATCCATAGAATTTGTTTCGCTTATGAGTAATCCCTTTCTTAATCTACCCTCTCTTTAGTTTCACCTTCCCACTTTTACCCTTTCCTTCCTGTTTCCTTGAGTAAAGTGTATTTCTGGGCCCAACTCTGTGTGTGTGTGTGTATTCTTCCTTTTTTTGACTTGTTCAAATGAGAGTACAGTTCAAGTATTAGTCACTTCCCCCATCCTCACACTCTCTTCCTTGTTTATATAGATGTCTACTTATGCACCCTCATTATGTGAGATAATTCTCCTTAACCTTCCTTTCCTTCCTACCCCTAACAGGGTATTACTCTTCCCTCCCTTTCCATTCTTTTCTTAAGATCATCAAGACATAACAAAAACACTCCCAGGCTCTGGACTTCCCCAGTGGACTCCCATGATAGAGTTCAGAGGGAACACATATCATCTCCCTATATTTGAATGTAAGCAGTTTATCTTTGTTTAATCCTTTATCATTGTTCATCTATGTTTACCTGATTTTATATTTCTCTTCACTCTTGTGTTTGAACTTCAAAGTTTCTCCACAACACTGGTCTTTTCATCAGGAATGCTTGGAAATCCTCCATTTCCTTAAAGAACCATTTTTTTAATCCTGTAGCATTATGCTTAGTTTTTCTGGGTAAATTGTTCTTAGCTGTAAGCCCATATCCTTTGCTTTCTGGAATATCATATCCTAGGCCCTTGGTTCCTTCACAGTGGTAGCTGCTAAATCATCTGTGATCCTCACCATAGCTCCTCAGTATTTTTCTTTCTCTCTGGCTGCTTGCAGAATTTTTTCTTTGACCTAGAAGCTCTGAATTTTGGCTGTAATGTTCCTGGGAGTTTGCATTTTGGGATTTCTTTCAGGAGTTGATTCTCTGTATCTCTACCTTGCCGTCTGCTTCTAGTAGATGTGGGTAGTTTTCTTTTTAAGATTTCTTGAAACAGAATGTCCAGGTTCTTTTTTTGGTTATGGTGTTCATGAAGATAATCCAATGGTTCTTAAATTTTTTCCTCCACACTCTGTTTTGCAGGTCAGTTGTCTTTGCTATGATATACCTTACCCCATTTTATTTTTCCGAGTTAGTTTCAGTGAATGTAAATCTATATTGGAATCTTTGGAGATCTGACTTTAGGTGAAAAGTCTGATGTTAATGGAACATTCAAAGGTGGAGAATGGGCTTAATTTAGTCCAGTGAGGTAGTCAGACACTGCCCCAAGAGATGTTATGAGCTCTCTAGAACATCAGACTGTGATCCCAGATAAGGAAGCTAGGTGTTGGAGGCAGTCAAATCTGAGATCAGATCCTTCCCCCGATACTTAGCAGCTGTGGGACCCTGGGCAAGCTGCTTAATCCTTCTTTATCCTCAGTTCCCTCATCTGTAAAAGGGGGATAATAATAATACTTAACTCATAGAGTAGTTGTAAGAATCAGGTGAGATGGTGTACGTGAAGCACTTCACAAACCTTTAAGCATGATATATAGTTCAGCTGTTATTATTAATCCAAACATGTAGAGACTGGTCACTTCGATTCAGTTATTAAGTGCCTACTATGTGCTAGATATTGGGGGTAGAGAAACAAAAAAAAAAAACGAGAGAATCACAGAATCCCAGGGACTCCTCGGACAGCCCCAAGTCCACTCTGTTTGTATTCCCAACACTTAGCAGAGTGCTTGACACATAGTAAGCACTTGACAAATACTTTTTCATTCATTTATTCATGACCACCACTGCCCGCCTTTTTACCTATCCTGTTATTTTTTTTAATAAGACATACTCTTCCAGAACCATATTTATAGTCATAGTTACAGACCTTGTATATAGACCATGGTTATAGACCTATTCCACGAAGTCTCAGAAATGCATGGAGTATCAGATTTGCCTCCTCACCTTAGGTTCTCCCATTTACTCTACTTGCTACCTCTACTTTGTACATTTGTGTATAGACAGCTGAGACCATGGGTATCATTGCACTTTGAGAATATCTGTTACTTCATTTGGGCAGAAAAATAAACATCACACACTCCCTACAGGTTGCTACCAAAAATTCTCCCTGTTCTCCACACTTTTTGGAAGCAAGATCCTCAGTGATTTGTCCGTGTTAATAACTTTATCTTAAATTTCATCGTTACTTATAACTCTCTGACCATATTATCTTCCTGTGCTTCACTAGGATGCCCAGTCCCTCCAACCTCTCAGTCTATGAATAGCCCTGTTCTGGCCTCATTTTCCTTTCTTCATAAGTCAACCACTTCAACTCCTTTCCTTCTTATCTTTTTGTTGTTCACACTTTGCCAAATTCTAACCTTGAGGTCCCTCACCAAATACCTTCTCTGGTGCTATTTTCATGCTTTAGTGATCTATAAATTTATGTTATGTATTCTCCATTGGGCTCTCACTGCTGCACAGTAATTCTTTTATTCTTTTTACATTTAACTAATTCTCCAAAGCAGTGATTCTAAACAAGTTTTATCACCCTTTCTCCCCCTCCCTTTCAGCAGAGGACCTTACCTCTTACTTTTCCTGAGAAAATAGAGTCAATATAACATGAACTCCTTTTTTCCCTACCAAGCCCATAACGCTTCTGTGTGATTCTTCATCCTTTCTGAGGAAAATGTACAGTTCCCTGTCCTTGTTAAGAACAACTCATCAGTTTATGCCATTGATCCCATCCCTGTCCTCTTCCAGGATCTTATCCCGCCCTTAACCAATTTCCCTTCCTCCCCCCATATCTGTACTATATCAGGAGGAACTGGCTATTTATTCTCATCATCTGCATTTCCTTGTCTCTCATTTCTAAACCCCTTGCAACCGAGTTGCAAGTTTTTTACAAGGTTGCCAACTATCTTATGACTGTGAAATCTAATAGCATTTTCTCAGCTTAACCCTACTTGTCTCTGCAGCTTTTGATACTATCAACTTTCCTTCTTCCTACTCTTTTTCTCTCTTTACTTGCCTTTTCCTGTTCTATACTTGTGTTTTTCTTCCCTAGCTAACTACTTCTAAATTTCCTTTGCCTGGATTATCATCCATTATCCATCCCTTAAGTGTCCCCCCAAGAGCTGTGTCCTGAGCCCTCTTCTTTCTCTCTGTGTACTCCCTTTGGTGTCCAACATAGCTCCCACTTCCTATTTGAAACTTTTCTTTCTTTTTTTTTTTTAATAATTAATTAATTTTTAGGTTTTCACATTCACTTCCAATTGAGGGGATGCCCATCAATTGGGGAATGGCTGAACAAGTTGTGGTATATCCATGTAATAGAATACTATTGTGCTATAAGAAATGATGAGCAGGCAGACGTCAGAAAAACCTGGAAAGACTTGTATGGACTGATGCTGAGTGAAGTGAACAGAACCAGTAGCAGCCATGTTGTTCAATGACTAACTTTGATAGACCTAGCCCTTCTCAGCAATACAAGGATCTAAGATACCTCCATAAGTCTCATGATGGAAAATGCTACCACATCCAAAGAAAGAACTATGGAGTTTGAATGCAGATCGAAGCATACCATTTGCTCTTTTTTTCCTTCTGTTTTGTTTTGTTTCCTCTTTCTTGTGGTTCCTTCTGTTGGTTCTAATTCTTCCTTACAACATGACTAATGTGAAAATGTTTAATAGGAATGTATATGTATAGCCTATATCAGATTGTCTTGGGGAGGGAGGTGGAGAAGGAGGGGGAGAAAAATTTAAAACTCAAAAGCTCATGGAAATAATTGTTGATAAATCAAAATAAATTAATTAATTAAAAAAAAAAGCATTTACTTTCATGACATTTTGAGTTTTACGTTTTCTCCCCTTCCCTTTCCTCCCCTCTCCCCCAAGACAGCATGCAATCTGATGTGGGCTGTATTTACATATTCATATTAAACATTTTCACATTAGTCATGATCTAAAGAATTAGAACTATGGGAGGAACCACAAGAAAGAAGAAACAAAACAAAACAACAAAAGAAAAGGAGACCAAATAGTATGTTTCCATCTGTATTCAGACTCCTCTAAGTTCTTTCTCTGGATGTGGATAGCATTCTCCATCATGAGTTTTTTGGAATTGTCTTAGATCTTTGCATTGCTGAGAAGAGGTAAGTCTATCAAAGTCAGTCATCACACAGTATTGCTGTTACTATGTACAATATTCTGGTTCTGCTGTCTTCACTCTGAATCAGTTTATGTAAGTCTTTCCAGGTTTTTCTGAAGTCCACCTACTCATCATTTCTTATAGCACAATAGTATTCCATTACATTTATATACCACAGCTTATTCAGCCATTCCCCAATTGATGGGCATCCCCTCAATTTCCAATTCTTTGCCACCACAAAAGGAGCTGCTGTAAATATTTTTGTACATGTGGGTCCTTTTCCTGTTTTTATGATCTCTTTGGGATACAGGCCTAGAAGTGATATTGCTGGGTCAAAGGATATGCACAGTTTTATAGTTCTTTGGGCATAATTTGAAACTTTTCTTGATCCCTCAAGTATTAGTACTTTCTGACACCTTAAGTTATCTTGTGTCTCCTTAACTATGTATATAAAATATATTCCTCTAGAAAAATGAAAACTTTTTAAGGGTGGGGACTGAAGATATGATTACTTAGCTTCTGGCAGTGATTTTTCAAAAATCATGATGATTGGCAGAAGTCACAATCTGAACTAGAGGGAAGAGGGGAGGAAACAAGAATTTATTAAGTGCCTGTTGTGTACCAGGCACTGTGCTTAGCACTTTACAGTGATCTCATTTGATCCTCACAACAACCCTGGGAGTATAGATACCATTATTATCCTAATTTTATTGGTGAGGAAATGGTGAGGAAACGTTTTCCCTAAAAAAGGGGAAGAGAATAGAGTATAAAAATTATAGGTCAAATGGCTGGACTTGGCTGGCAAAAGTCTAGAAAATTTTTTTAAGTTTTTTTTTTCAATCAGCAAAAATTCACCTTCTCCCTTCCACCCCCTCCCCTAATTGAGAAAGAAAAAAAAACACCTGTTACAAATATGTATAGTCATAAGTTGTTTGTCTTCATAATGTTGTTGTTGTATATATGGCTTTCCAGGTCCTTCTCACTTCAGCTCCAACAAGTCTTCCCAGACTTTTTTGGCAGACTTCTGAAGCTGTTCTTTGTGTGTCTTCCTATTCTGACCTGGGCTGGAAAAATAACTTTTTTTTTTCTTGGATATCCCAATCGGGATTTGTTCTAATACATTTTCTAGGTGTGTTTGGAGGATTTCAGGGGAGGACGGGGGTCTCACTGTACTTCCTGCTACTCTGCCCATCTTGGCTCTATCCCAAAGTTCTAGAACATATTAAAGAAATAGTTGATGAATAGAAAATATCTTGACAGGCTAGAACATTTAGCTGGGAATTTTACATAGATTTATATAAAGTTGTATACTTGGGTTCAGAAGAATCACCTTCAATGCAAGATGGGGAAGGATGAATGTCAAGCTCAGAATGAGGTAACAGTGGGACATGACACATTCATCGTAGGCTGTGTTAAGACAGGAATCATGACTGTGCCAAACTACATATGGAATAGCATGTTCAATTTTGAGTGACACATTTTAGGAATAGCCTTAATAAGCTGGAGGCATCCAGCAGAGGACAGCAAAACTGGTCAGAGACTTTGCGTTCAAGAAGAGGGGGATGATTAGCTTGGAAAAATGACTCTAAGTGGGGATATGATAACCCTCTTCAAGTGTCTGAAGAACTGTCATGTGGAAGAGGAATTAGATTTGTTGTGGAAGGCCCCAGAGGAAAAGTGTACAGAAGGGGCAAAGGGGCAGATGGGGCTTTTTAATGACTAGAGGATGCCTTGGTTTTTAATGTGTTTCCTCGCACTGGAGGTCTGAAGCAAGCATTGGATTAACTTGTTTATTTATCTTCTCCTTTCTCAGGCGCCAAGCCTTAGCATCTTTCCCTTTTCTATTCACTCTCCCTCCAGCTATGGTGTGCAGCTGGGGTCAACCTGAGTGGTTGGAAGCCAAATGAAGAAGATTCTGGGAATGGAACCAAGCCGTCTTTGGGTCGTGACCCTCTGACCTGTGACCGTGAGGTAGAAGGAGAAAACAAGAGTAATCACACATCTCCAGAAAAGAAAAAGGTCAGGACAACAAAATTTGCTTCTGTCCCCTTTTTGTACATATGTGAACTAGAATTAGTTCCCATGCTTCTCATTAACCACCTGTGAGGTAGTCAGTTGACCTGTAATTTCTTTGCTGGGTGCTAGAGAGCTAACAGTCTGCTTTGGAAGAGCTTTTAATTCTTGATTTGAGGGCCCTCTGGGTTTCCAGCCATCAAAGCTAGTTCTTTCGTCCTGCTTCTTGGGGGAGGTCAAGTGTGTGAAGGGGTGGGACATGTGGCAATAGGAGGACTGAGCCAGAAGGCTTGTGGGCAGGTATAAGGTTAAGATAGATCACATGAGGGCTGATGAATCTCCCAAAGGTGGCGAGCTGTGAGTGGTCATCCTTGTCTATCTTTGGTCTAATAACTTCATCTTTTTTCTGCTGTTTCCTGTTTTGCCTGCAATGGCATCTGGAGCTCTGAGCAACTTCTGTATGTGCTCTACAGGGAAAGGAGCTGCATGAGATGGATGCAACGTCAAGTCGAGTCTGGATTCTCACTAGCACCCTGACCACAAGTAAAGTGGTGATCATTGATGCCAACCAGCCAGGCACAGTGGTGGACCAGTTTACTGTTTGCAATGCCCACGTTCTCTGCATTTCCAGTATTCCTGGTAGGTACAAAAGTTCCCCTGGATAAAGCCTAGCTGGGGAATTAGTCCCTCACCTTTCCCTTGGCAGAGTTGACTCTCCTCTCCCACCCTCCAGCCTGTCACTCAAAGCTAAGCCAATCAGCACTTTCCTTCCTTCCCTCAGACAATTTGTCACCTTTATCCTCTGTTCTTGAGAACCAGAAACCAGAGTCTTAGTAAGACCTTGGACTAAGTCCACAAGCAAAGTCAACCCCTTATAGAAGCCAGAGGCTTCCCATTACTTCTCCCTCCTATTGAGAGACTTAGTAGATCTCATAACTTCCTTGTGAGCTGAATGGGAGCAATTTCAGTGGTCACACCTTAAGTGTCTGGGGGGAGAAAGGTGGTGCAAGTTGGCAAAGGGCCAGGCTGGGACCTTGGGGATATGATTCAAAGGATTTGTCAGCTCATTAACATAGGAAGTTGAATCTCTAGTAGAGGGGTGTCTCCCTGGGCAAAGGCAGTAGGGCATTGGTGGGGATGGGGGCTGAAGGTGGGGAGTGGGAATATAACTTTAGAGCACATGTGATGGGATGTGAGATTTGCCCACAGAATATGACAAGTGGCTGAGTTGCTATTGGCAATCTCCCCCCTTCAGCGGCAAGTGACACTGACTATCCCCCTGGTGAGATCTTCCTGGAGGGTGATATGAACCCCGAGGATTCAGGGGCTGATGGGGTCCTAGCTGGGATCACATTGGTGGGTTGTGCCACCCGATGTAATGTGCCACGAAGCAACTGTTCCTCTCGTGGAGACACCCCTGTTTTGGACAAAGGGCAGGGTGAGTCACAGGGTCTGGATTTATTGTGCATGTTCAAACTCTTGGCTTTTCATTATAGAGCTTTCGGGTCCCTGGGGATGGAGGCCAGCCAAAGCAGCAGTCTCCTCTTCAGCTTCTCTTATAGCTCTAGGGGACCAATTGGAATCCTCCATGCTTCACAGACTAAAACTCTGATGCCTGTGTCATGGTTCTTCCCTCCTACTCCTCCCCTCTCCTCGCTCCCTGACCTTCGCTCCATATTTGTCCCCTTTTCTCAGAAAGTATTCCACCTCTAATGACTGTTCCTCCATCTTCCCTGACACTCGCACTTGCGATTGCTTTCTTTAGGTGAGGTAGCCACTGTCAGCAATGGGAAGATCAATCAGTCTCAGTCCACAGAGGAAGCAACAGAAGCCACTGAGGTGCCGGAACCAGGACCCAGTGAAGTTGAGGTGGCCTCAGTCCGGCCTGGAACCCTCACTGAGCATGTCTTCACTGATCCAGCCCCAACCCCGACTGTCAGCAGCCAGCCAAGCAGGTGGGGATCCTGCAGGTCTGCCAAAGACTGGCAGCAGCTCCGAAGGAAAGCTGGGTTCCCTTCTCTGCTGAGAGATTGGAAGGTTGAGCCATGTGACAGCTCTGTCCTGGCGGAGCAGCGAAGAGCTGGAGAGCTAGGCTTATCTCCTTGGGAATGGCACATTGAATAGGGCTTTGGCCATCAGGGCAATAACCGGGGGTGGGGGGGGGGGGAGACTTGAGGGAACCACGAGCTTAAGTTGAAGGGGGCGGAGCTTTGTGATACAGCATCAGTGGGGGATCAGTATATCATGATGAGGCTCTACCTAGTACACTAATCTAGCTCAGCTTCAAGGGCCTGGCCCCTTTTCCTAGGGGAACTCTGAGGTTTTCCTCAAAACTACAAGTCTACTCTACAAACTCTTCATTGTCTTTTTAGTGAGAATGGGCCAAAGGTGGACCCCAGCACCGCACAGCAAGAACAGGAAGCAGCTGGGGACCCCAGTGTAGCAGGCACCAGTGCTGCTCCCACCATGTGGCTGGGAGCACAGAACGGTTGGTATGTCCTATTGTTGGGGTATGGGGCAGAACACAGGCAGTGACGTGTCTGCAGAAAAAGCTGCCGTGGAGGTAAACTGGAGCGGGGAGCAAGCTTGGAGACTGAAGTCATTCACTCTTCTGCCCACCTTTTCCCCCTTGCAGGCTCTATGTGCACTCAGCAGTGGCCAACTGGAAAAAGTGTCTGCATTCCATCAAGCTAAAGGACTCCGTTCTGAGCCTGGTGTAAGTATATTCCAGGGAAGCAGAGTAAACAGGTTGGCTGGGGGTGGCAGGGGACTGCCGTTGGAGCGTAGGTGTCCAGAGTCACCCTTTCCTCTGGCCTGAGCCAGGCTGTGTTCTGCTTAAGGAGCAGTGAAAAGCAGGAAGAAGCAGGGCTTCCTTCTACATCCCTCTGTCGGGTCAGAATTGGTACCACTATCGCCAAGATTGGTTGGGTCCAGGCTCTTGATTAACTGAGGTTTCTCTTGCAGGCATGTAAAAGGCCGGGTGCTGGTAGCATTAGCAGATGGGACGTTGGCCATCTTTCACCGTGGGGAAGGTGAGGCCAGGGATGGGAACAGGGTTATTGGTCCTGGACTTAACAGGGACAAAGGTGCCCTGACCCTTTCCCTGCCTCTCTGGGAGGTGATGAGTCCAAGGCCCTGGGTAAGTTACAAAATGGCCACCGTGGAATCTCTTCCCCACCTTCAGTCAGTACCTGTTTTAAGCATGGTGGTCTTTGGAGGTTGATGGAAACCTTGTCCTATGCATTATCAACTGATCCAGCCCCTCCTCTCAGACTGTATGTAATGGGAGCAGCTGCTAGGCTCTTTGGCCTTATCAGTCTCTGAGCCTTGGGATTTCTCTCCAGATGGCCAGTGGGACCTCAGCAACTACCATCTAATGGACCTGGGCCACCCACACCACTCCATTCGGTGCATGGCTGTTGTCTATGATCGGGTCTGGTGTGGCTATAAGAACAAGGTCCATGTCATCCAGCCGAAAACAATGCAGATAGAGGTGAGCAGCCAGCACTGGGGTTTGTGGGGAGCCCAAGCTCCCAGGAGGAGCTCTCTCTGTAACTGACCTTTAGGGGAGTCAGAAGAGTGAACTCATAAGGACTCCTTATGCTCCTTGATACATACATGCATAGAAGATTAGTCTGACCACAGGAGACCAACCCGTGCTGTATTTGTACTACAGAAGTCATTTGATGCACATCCACGACGAGAGAGTCAGGTGCGGCAGCTGGCATGGATTGGCGACGGCGTGTGGGTGTCCATTCGCTTGGATTCTACACTGCGGCTGTACCATGCCCACACCCATCAGCACCTGCAGGATGTTGACATTGAACCTTATGTTAGCAAGATGCTGGGTGAGACACTTGGGCTGGCCTGAGGGAGGGGCTGCTGTAACTTCCAAAGAAGTGCCTCGCCTAACTGATTCTGCCCTTCTCTCTGACACTCAGGCACTGGCAAATTGGGCTTCTCCTTCGTGCGCATCACAGCTCTTCTTATCGCAGGCAACCGTCTCTGGGTGGGCACAGGCAATGGTGTTGTCATCTCAATCCCATTAACTGAAAGTAAGTGGTCTTGGGGCCTGGGCCTGAGGCACTGTTGACTCCAGGAGGCAGGGCTGGACACAGCTTTGTCTGCAGAGGGTTGATAACTCCACACTCCTATGCTGTGGCACATGGACAGCTGCAACTGTCCAGTGGCCTTGGGACCTCCCCTGCTGTCTGACCATCAAAACTATGCTAAACCCAAGGTCTCTCTCTGGTGCTCTAATGGGAAGGCAGAAATGGGCCTTCAGGTCCCCAGTAATCCTGTCCCTATTCCTGATCTCACCTTCCCACAGTGCAGAGCAGCAGCCTATAGTTGCTGCCTGGGTGATTTGATCCTTTCTTGCTTTCCATAACAACTTCTCTTTCTCCTTTTTACATAGCGGTAGTCCTGCACCGTGGCCAGCTTCTGGGGCTCCGTGGTAAGTCCAACCCCAAATCGAGGCAGAGGTTTCTGTCTAGAAAGCAGGGTGCAGAGCAGCTTTCATCATTAAATGGGATGGATAAGCCTAATATAGCCTTTCCCAGCCCAAGTAACCTTTTCTTTTTCAGTCGTCTGGTTCTGGGAATGGCCTGGCCTGGGACACAGGCCTGAATCATGGGCTGGGGCATGCCATCAACAATCCATGCTAGCTGCTGCACCAGACTCTTCCACCTTTCCACCCTGGGTGACTAGGTCACACTGAACCTCTCTTCTTGAACCCCTGGGCCTTGTGTCCCTGGAGGAAGAAGACTTATCCCATCTTCTGTCTCTTTCTTCAGCCAACAAGACATCCCCTACATCAGGGGAGGGACCTCGACCTGGTGGCATCATCCATGTGTATGGAGATGACAGTAGTGACAGGTCAGCCAGCAGCTTCATCCCTTATTGTTCCATGGCACAGGCCCAGCTGTGCTTCCATGGCCACCGGGATGCTGTCAAGTTTTTTGTCTCTGTGCCAGGTAAGAAGGCCATACCTTTCTCACAGGTACACAGCCCCAGTCCAGATTTCTTTCCCTGACCTATTCCAAGAGCCTTCTTTCCTGAGTCACTGTACTGCATCTGCCACCTAGCCTTAGGAAGGGAACTCTGAATGTTCCCCTGAAGCCCACTCTGCTTTCACAGGGAACGTACTCGCGACCCTCAATGGTAGTGTGCTGGACAGCCCCTCAGAAAACCCTGGCCCTGCAGCCTCGGACCCTGAGGGCCAGAAGTTGAAGAATGTGCTTGTGTTAAGTGGTGGTGAAGGCTACATTGACTTCCGGATCGGTGAGTAGGTGGCCCTGCTGTAGAGGGTATTCTGCTTAAGCTGGTTTCCTTTTCTGCGTTTGCCCCAGCCAGGACCCCTTCCTCAGGGACAGACCCAGGCTGTTCTGGGCACCAAGTACTCTTCTTTATAGGCCTTCCTACCTTTTCTGCAGGTGATGGAGAAGATGATGAATCAGAAGAGAATGCAGGGGATGTGAATCAGGTGAAACCCATGTTGTCCAAGGCCGAGAGGAGCCACATCATTGTGTGGCAGGTCTCCTACATTCCTGAGTGAGAGCCTGCTTCCTGCTGGCTACCCCATCCCTCCTGCCTGAATGCCAAGGTGTACATACAGAACTCCTGCCCTCCTCCCACTGCCAGGGATGCAGCCAGCCCCTCCAGGAGGCCCAAGCACCTGCCTGCCCTTTTTCTAACCTCTCAATTTGCAGCTTTCACCATAGGACTGGAGGCTTCTCAAGCTGGTGGGGAGGATGTGGCAGACTTGGCAAAAAGAAAGGAGGAATGGAGAATACTAGAGCAAGGTGGGGGAGTGTGGACAATTGGACAGGGGCAGTAGGATCCTAGGGGCCAACCTGAGCCAGAGAAGGAGCTGGAAGCTTGTGGCAGACTGTCTTGCATGAATGGGGGGCACCGGGTTCTGGGCTGAATAGCAGACAACCCAGGGAACCTACTAGGGCACGTTTTCATCTGGGCTTTTGTCCACCAAACCACACTTGCAGGCAGTGGGGGAGGTTACGTCAATGAACTCCTCCACTTTGAGCCTTCTCTCCTCCTCTCCTGCCCCACCTCTATTCCATTTAGAATTTCTGTGCATGTTAGGGGCCTAGGCTTCTGGCCCCTGCTAAGAGAAATAGCCTAGGAGTGGGTCAGCACTGCCTTAAGGGGCACTGGTGGTCATATGACCTGTTAATCCTGAGGCTTAGGAGCCATCCTCCTCCACATAAAGAGGAGATGTCTGCCCTGGCCTTTGGCTCCCCATACATGCTCAACTGGAAACCTAATGGTGAGCCAGGTCTCTTATGCCCTCCCACAGGCCACTGAGCATGAGGTGACCTGCATTCTGGGGCCTCAAGTTGTGCAAGCCTCTTTTCCCTCCTGCCCTGACCGACCACACTTCAGCTTTACTGCATTCTAGCCCAGGCTCAGTGCTTACACTGTACCTGCCACCCTGCTCCCTTCAGGTTCCTCATTCCTCCTAGGGTTTCAGAAGGTGTAAAGTAGACACCAGTCCTGGACTGTCTCTCTCTCAGGGGTCAGCCTCTTGCCTTGAATCTCTGAAGGCAATAAAAGCATAGTGTGCCCAGGTGCTGTGTAAAGATGGCCTCCCAGAGCAGGAATGCCTATAGAGTCCACGCTCCCTGGCCACATTATTAAGTGCCTAGGGTTGGCCTGGGAGGTTTGCTGTCCTGGAGCAGATATCTGCTGCTGGGAGCTAGGAAAAGGAGCCATCTTGGGCCAGGCCCCAGTGGTGAGGGAAGGAAGATGGTTCCAAGGAAGCAGCTCAGCTGGGATGAGGTTTGGCTCCCAATGGGTTCTTGAGAAAGACAGTGGTGCCACTGGCCCATAGCCCTATGGCCTGCCAAAATAAACTGTAGTTCCACAGACTGTGCTTCAGTGGCCACCAGCCCTGGGGGATGACTAGAGTTGTACAGGCCTTACCTATGTCTTCCCCCCCCCCCGCCCCTCCCCCAGATCGGAGTTGCTGTTTAGGCCCCTGGGGATAAAGGATTGAGTTCCCAGCTGCCGATCTCATCCTTCCTAAAGCTGTACAGGGCAGCCTAAGCATCCCCCATCTGGCTCCACCATCCTCTAAGAGAAGCACACTATCAAGGGCAGCCCCAGGTCTAGAGCTCATCCCCTCCCCCTCAGTTGTGTGGCGCAAGGTGAAAGCTGACTGGCTTCTCCATTTCTCCCTGCCATCTTTCCACTGTGATGTATGTAAAGTTCATTGTATGTTACAAAAGGATTTCCAAGTGTCTTTGAAGGCCTGAACACTGCACAGTTAGCATTGAGACTGGTGTCCCTGTAAAGAGAGGGCAGTAGGAATAATCTCCCCAGGCTTTGGCCCTGCAACCGAACCATGTACCTGTTCTGTATGTAATAAATGTGTTAAATCATCCCTGAAGCCTTCTTTAACCATGGCCACCTGACTGTTTACTTCTGCATACCCCCTCACACCCTTTTATTTCATTTTAGCTGATCACCATAATGCCTGATCCCAAAATAAGATAGAAGAAAAAGGTTTTTACAGGATTTATTATTTTAAAAGCTGTTGCATTTCCTTTGTGCTATAAACATCCTGCCCAAGGGAAGGGAGAAGCTGCACCTCAAAGGGAAAGTTACTTCAATTCAGGTCCTGACCTGGCTACCAGAGCTGGATGATTCCCTCTGTTCATCCCGTCCACCCCAACCACCCAGGATGACCACGGTCACCGAGTTCCCTTGGCCTCCCAGGTTCGGTTTGAGGATTTCCAACCTACATACAGCTACCCTAAGAATGGCTGTCACTGCCAGGCTCGGGGAATGGTGCTGTTCTCCAAAGGCATTTCTGGGGTAGAGGAAGGACTCAACACCAAAACAATTCTGTTCTAGTTCTACTCACCACTAAACCTGCAGACAGATAAGAACCTGCTAGAGCAAGGTGTATTGAGTATATTTACCCAATGATTATTTTTGCCAAACACATCTCCTATTCCCCATCTCCCAAGGGAGCATAAGATGAAGCCAAATTCAACCACACCTCCACTGGCCTCAGTACCCCAAGTCGCCTGAGTTCAGCTCTCAGGTAAGTATCTCCCCATTCCCAGGTAATTGTTTTCACCAGGAAAAAGCCAACCCCTCCTCGCATCTTACCAAGAGGTACTTCTGAGAGGCAAGGCAACCTAGGAGCCAGCCTGGGGAAAATTTTCCTATGGAACGTTTTACTCGGGCCTCCGTTTGTAAACTAGGAGTTTAAGGTGAGGAATGGGTTTGATCATGAACCTGGAGGGAAGTTCAGGTGCATAAGCAATGCCCCTTTCTTCCCAGTCGTAACCCTAAGGAAGCTATCGCAGGGGCGAACTACTCATAGAGCCATCGATCGGCGCTGTCTTCCCAGCAGAGCAGTTCATCTGCACGGAACCAGAGGGCAATCTCGCGGCGGGCACTCTCCACTGAGTCACTGCCATGAATGACGTTTCTGTCAAGAAAGGACGAGAAGGAAAGCGCTAAAGGAAAAGGAGGCGACCGGGGTGAAGTCACACAAGCGTGTTCCCTGGGCTGGCAGATGCTAGCCCAGTGACCCCGTTCAGGGGTCGGGGGGAAACTGCAGGGGACACCATGACATGCGCAGCAGTAGTAGTAGCAGCAGCAGCAGCAAGCGCTCTTACTTGCCAACTTCAATACAGAAATCTCCTCGGATGGTGCCCGGGGAAGAGTCGGCAGGATTAGTTGCTCCTATGAGGGCCCGAGAAGAGCGCACCACATCCAGCCCCTGCCACACCTTCCGGATAGAACAGCGGGGGAGGGGAAGGTTTCAGTGGTCCCCAGGGCCGACCGTCCAGAACCGCGCCGGCCGGACAGCCGCCACCACGTGCTCGGCCCCACACCACCCCACCCCACCCCCGCCGGGCCGTCCTCACCATGGCAACCACGGGGCCCGAGCTCATGTACTTGACCAAGCGGCTGTAGAAGGGCCGGTCCCGCAGGGCGGAGTAGTGCTCCCTCAGGAGGTCCTCGGAGGCCTGCGAACAGAGGCGGCTCAGCTCCCCCGCAGCGCCGCATCCCCAAGCCTCCGAGGTCCGGCCGCGAGGGAGGCGGACGCAGCAAGGGGACTCCCTGCGGGGGAAGGACGGGCCCGGCTCACCTGCACCAGCTTCAGCCCCACCAGCTTGAAGCCCTTCTTCTCGAAGCGCCGGATGATCTCGCCCACAAGGCGCCGCTGGAAGCCATCGGGCTTGATAGCCAGGAAGGTCCGCTCATTCAGGCCGGTCCAGGCTGCGGAGAGGAGGGGATGGGGGAGGGGCGGGAAGAAGCGGCATCAGGAACCCCCGGGGCCGCCCCATCTCCAGCCTCGACCTCGCCTCGGCCCCTTCGCCCCGCCTCCACTTGCCTGAGGGGAAGATGTTGGCGAAGATGGTCAGCACCAGGCAGATCATGATGGCGACAGCGATGCAGAGGCGTCACCGGCGGGAGCCGGCGGGCACGAGCGTGGGCGCGAGCACTCCCGGGGCGGGAGGGCGAAGGTAAGAGTCCCCTCTTAAAGAGGCCGCGCCCCGCGTCACATGGCGCCCGTCGGCTTCCGTCCGCCGCTCCGGCTGGAAATCGCAGAGGACAGCAGCATGGTCGAGCCTCTCGTACTGAGGCCCCCTTTCCTCGTCGGCCTCCGTACCGGATCCTCTGCCCCGCCTCTCCCCACGTGGACGCTCCGGGAGTTGGATCTAGCCGATGGGGCTCCGTTGTCTTTGTTTCTGTGGGCACTTGACTCGCCTTCTCCCTCGCTCCGCCTACTCAGGAACACCCTCGGAGCGAGCGCGGCTCCAGGTCCAGTCCCGGGTTTTGTGGCCTCTATGGCCGCCCCTGGTCCCGGCTAAAATCTCGCCTTCCACTGGGAACCTTCTCTCTTGGGGTCACCTGCCTTGAAGCCTGTCTACACGTAACTGTAGCCTTCGGCTTGTTTCCGAACTTGGGCCGTGGGCCCGCCCTGCACGATGCCTGGCATATAGTAGGCAATTAATAAATGCTTGCTGACTAGGTGAATCACTTATTTTTCTCAGCCTGTTTCCTCTTTAGTGAAGATGAGGGGAGGCCAGCAGCCTTTTCCAAGGGCAGGGGTTGTGTCAGCTGGTTACTACAGTACTAGCAGTTTGGGCCAGAGCACACTTCACCCAGTTGTGACTTTAATCACCTGTAAACTGAGGGATCTGAACAAGATCATTTCTGTGGTTCCTAACACCTCCACCACCACCCCCAGGAGTTTGTTGTGGGGAAATTATCTTTGTTCTAACATTTATTAAATGCCTGCTCCTCAGCCTCGGGGAACGAAGAGCCTTTGCTCCTTGTCTCCCACTCACTGCTACCGGCCTCTCTCACCATCTGACCAGCAAACTGCCAGGTGCCCGGTGATGGGGAATATGGGACTGCCCAAGGGTGCCGTGGCACCAGCATTTGACCCTGTTCACCACCCTCTCCTCAAGACTTCCTCGATTTGGATTTCCCAAATAGCATCTTCTTCTGGTTTTCTTACCTGATTATCTATCTTTTGCTTTTGTTAAGTCGTTTTCAGTCATCTGACTCTCTGTGACCCCATTTGGGATTTTCTTGGCAAAGATGCCAGATTAGTTTGTCATTTCCTTCTCCAGTTTATTTTAAAGATGAGGAAATGGAGGCAAACAGGGTTATGTGACTTGCTCAGGGTCACACAGCTAGTGTCTAAAGTGTCCAGGCTTGAATTCATCAAGTCTGACTCTAGGCTCTTGCACACAGTCCAGTTAGCCACCTGGCTGCCCATCTCCTTTGCTAGTTTATCACATCCATCATATCCCCTAAATGTGGACGTTTCCCAAGGTTCTTTTCAAGGCCCTTTTCTCTTTTATCCCATTTTCTCATCCTTATCCTCTTCAGCCCTCCCCCTTCCATGTCTCACTCTAGTTCTGTTCACCCCTACCACTGTAACATCTTAAAACCCCTTCATTCTTCCATCTCACTCAGAGACCTAGCTTCCCTGGAAAGCCTCTACAACACTGACTAGACTTTGTTGTCATTTCTCTCCTCCCTCCCCCAACAACTACGAAATATTTCTTGTTGTCCCCTGCCAGTTCCAAACTTAGCTGCTATCAGTCAGCAATCTCTTCTACTTTAAGGTTCGTTCTATCCAAGTTTCTCAGCCCAGATCTTCTGGGGTATTAATATACATCCACCCACCAGGTCATCCTCTCTCCTTTCCCAAGCAGTTCAGAAGCTAGCTTATACTCCTCTTCTCTACTTTAAACTCAAGCCTTCATACTTTTCAACAACTTCAAAATACATGTTGATGTTCCTTCAAATTCCCTGACTTCCCAATTCCTCCATCTCAAAAGCCATGTATGATGTGTTCCTCCAGAACACTTCAGCCACAAAAAGACCACACATTCTCCCTATCACATATACTTCCATGTTCAAAAATTCTGAAATTCCTTTGGTTGATCATAATCTGTACCCTAAAAACTATTCTTGATCTTTCATTAGGACATTAAGGCAGCTAATTTGTGTAGATAGAGCACAGGGCCTGAAGTCAGGAAGATCTGAGTTTAAATACAGCCTCAGATCCTAGCTGGCTATGTGATCCTGGGAAAGTAATTTAACCTCAGTTTGTCTGTTTCCTCATCCTTAAAATGAGGATAAAATAGCAACTACTTCCTAGGGTTGTTATGAGGATCAAATGAGATAATTTTAAAGCATCTGGCACATGGTAAACACTGTATAAATGTTAGCTATTATTATTATCATCTGATGTCCATTTCCCTCAATATATTCTCAGGTCATCATCCCTGCTCTGATTTAACCATCTTTCCTCCTTTTTCCATCTCAACTCTACCCAGAAATCCTTGCTTCCTTGTCCTACTGACTCCCATGCCTTGCCAGTCTCCAACCCTGGATACTTACCATCTTCCCTCCACTCTTGCTCACGTGCTGATGAACAGAACTGAAGAAGTCACAAAATCAAGCTAACTGGAGTCAATACAAATTTGACATCTAATCCCAACTGGGCCTTTACTGTGGCAAGGCAATACTGTTAATTCTCCCTAATTGGTTTTCTGTCTCACAATAGCTCTTCCAAACTTTCTATCTTCAAGCCTTCCACATCTTCCCTTCGCATCCCACGCTCAGCTGAGGACTTTCATTGCGAGAACCCCTCTACATTTGCACTTGATCCCTTCCCTCCTCTCTTCCTCTCCAGAAGCCTGCATCTGAAATCATCCTCTCTCATGATCCAACCTCTCCCTATCAAGTAGTTCCTTCCTTCTTTCAAGTATCTTCAAGTGTCTCCCAAAAAATCCAACCTTCACTATGTACCTCACCATCTCCGGGAGCTATGGTCCTTTATCTCCTCCCTTTACCACCCAAATTCTTTGAACAAGCTGTCTATACTCACTGCCTTCCTCTCACTCCTTAACTCTTTACAATCTGGCTTCTGACCTCATCTCACTCAACTAAAACTTCTCTCCAGTGATCTCTTAATTGTCCATTCTAATGGTCTTCCACCCCATCCCACCCCTTCTTATCCTTCTTGACCTATATGCTAGCAGCATTTGACACTGTTAATTACCCTCTCTTGCTAGATGTTCAGTCCTCTCTGGATTTTCATGACACCATTTTGTGCTCCTTTGCTGACTCATCATCGAAACCTACACCATATCCCCTACTCCCAAAGTTCTATCCAAGGCCCTCTTTTTTTCTCCTTGTACACTCTCTTGGTAATCTCATCAGCTCTCATGGCTTTAACTATCATCTCTGTACAGAGACAAAGAGAGAGAAGGAAAATGTGTGTATATATGTATTGTATATATATTATACATATATATTTCCACTTCTCTATCTCTATTTCCAGTCACTTCTGAACTTTAGTCCTGAAGCAACACTAATTGCCCATTGGATATTTCAGACTAAATATTGTGAAGACATCTTTAAATCATCATAGCCAAAATAGGATTATCTTTTCCCAAGAACTCATCCTCTTCCAAACTCTCCTATTTCTGTCAAAGCCACCAGCATTCATTCAGTCTTCCCAGTTCATAACAGTTGGCATTATCCTAAACTCTTCACCCTCACCCCACATATCCAATCAGCTGTCACATCTTGACATTTCAACTTCCATTACATCTCTTGCATCTACTCCCTTCTCTCCACTCACACAGCTACCAGCTTAGTTCAGGCCCTCTTCACCTCTTGCCTAGATTATTGTTAACAGCCTCTTAGTTGGTTTTCCAGCCTCAAATCTATCACCACTCCAGTCTGCTTCCAAAGTAATCTTCTTTATGTGCAGAGGTGATCACTCTAACTTACGTTATTCCAGTCTCTGATAATGCGATCTTTTCCCACACCAAGGCCATCCCCTCTTCATTTAACATTCATTCCATCCCTATTTTCTTCAGCCAGCTCTCTAATTGTCAATTTTTCCTATCTCCTATCTCCATCTTCAAAAAACCTTAAAGACTACCTTCTCTTCCCTTTCAAACTCAAACTAATTTTAAAAAACTGTCTACATCTCCTTCCTCACTTTTCAACCCTGTGCAATCTGGCCTCTGACTTTGTCAAATGAAATTGCCTTCTCCAAAATTACCAGTGATCTCTTAGTTGCCAAATCTGACCACCGTTTCCTCAAATGCTCATTCTGTTTGACCTCTGGACTCCATCTGACACTGTTGACTACTCTGTTCCAGAGCAATCTCTCTTCTCCAGGTTTTTATGAACAGGTATTTATTGTTCTCTCTTGGTTCTCCTGATTACTCTTTAGTCTTCTTTGTTGGTTCAAGATCTAAATCATACCCTCTACAGTAACTGTAAATGCACCTCATTTGGCCCTCTTCTTTACTTTCTCACTTGGTGACCTCATCAACTTTCATGGGTTTTTCTTCTATATGCAGGTAAACTCCCAGATAACCCTAGTCTTTCTCCAGAGCTCCAGATGAACATCACAAGGCTTTTACTTCACTTAAGTCATCACTAGCTCAAGTCATCACTTTTCACCTGGACTACCAAAAGTTTTCCTGCCTCCAGCCTCTCCCCTATCTAATCCATCCTCCACACAGCTTCCAAAGTCATTTTCCTAATGGTCTGACAATGTCACTCTTCCTCAACAAACTCCAAGGATTTACTATTGTTTCACAACCTAATACCAAAATTTTCCAGCCTTGTACATTGTTCTCCTCCATACACTCTGCAGTACAGCCATACTTGCCTTCCTATTTCTTTTGCACTGGCTGTACCCCACACTCAGAATTCACTTCCTCCTTACCTTCACTTCTTAGAACCTCATTCCCCCTCCCCCTCCAAGATTCAGTTCATGCACACCTTGAACTTGAAGCCTTTTCTTACCCTTCCAGCTGCTGATATTCTCCCTCCCAAAATTACCTGGTATTTATTTTGTAGGCAGCTAAGTGGCATAGTAGGTAAGAGCATTGGACCTGTAGTTAGGAAGACCATAGTTTAAATCCTGCCTCAGACACTTACTAGCTATGGGCCAGTCATTTAACCTCTCAGCCTCAGTTTGCTCATCTGTAGAATGGAGATAATAGCACCTACATCCCAGAATCAAATGAGATAACTTGTGAAGCTAAAGCACTACATAAATGCTAGCTATGATTATATATTCATTATATTCACATTGTCTCCCTCAATAGACTAAAAGCTTTTGGGGAACACAGACTATTTCATTCTTTGTTCCCCAGTGCCTAGCTCTGTACCTGATTCATAGTAGGTGCTTTAACAAAACGCCTGTTGACTACTAGGCACCAAAGATACAAAAACAAAAATGAAAAGTCCTTGCCTCAAGCTTATATTCATGTACCCCACTTAACCATCTGCTGATCTGCCTGTTTTCAACTTCGTGGAACAGATGCCCTTGCCAGAATAAGCTCATCACTTCTAAACTCACAGTCAGGCTGCTGATTTAAGCTTTTTTATTGTCACCAACTCCCTCAGCCTCCTCTTCCTTGATTAGAGGGCTGACACTACCTACTGTATCTACTGCTCTGCCTGGTCTCAACTACATGAAACAAAATGTCCCCCTCCACCCATAGACTACCAGGTACCGTCTCCCCCTTTAGATGACATGATCTTTGAAGGCAGGAACTTTGTTGTTTTTCGCTCATGTCTGACTTTTCATGGGATCCTATTTGGGATTTTCTTTGCAAAAATACTGGAATGGTTTGCCTTTTCCTTCTCCAGCTAATTAAATATCTTGCCTGGGCATAGTGTCTTGAGGCTGGATTTGAACTTAGGTCTCCCTGACTCCAGGCATGAGGCTCTATCCACTAGCTGCTCAGGACAGGGACTATCTTTATACTAATTTTATCTCCAGTGCTTAGTATACTTCCTAACACATAGTAGGCGCTTTAACAAATGTTTACTGGATAGGATTTTGGAGACTATAAAGCACTATAGAAATATGCTATTATTACTATTACTATGCAGAAAATGAACATGAAGCTTTCAGTATCTTTCCCCTGTAACTTCCTTCATATAACCTGTCATATTATCCTGTACTTTATAACCCATCATCCTACACTGCTCTCATTCTAGCATTTATGAAAGTCATCTTCCCCAAGTGAGCCAGTCTAGTAGTTCCACAAATACCTGAGGGTTGGGCCAGGCTCAGCATTCAGCTAAATAGCTCAAGACAGTCACCAAAGGCCCTTCTTTCTCAACAGCTCACTAGTGAAAACTCAGCTTTCCCGTGTTTGGATCTTGATGATTTATGAACCAAATAAGCCAGGCAGCTAGAGTTTACCTTCCTTTATTTGTATTTGTACAGAACCAGGTTCTGGCTCCCAGTGAAAGGTAAAATGAAACAAAATAAAGGAAGCCCTAGGGTGGTTTTATCAACTTTATGCCTCTACCTGGACTACTCCTTGAAGAGTCAGATATTCAACTCAAGCACTATGGAGCACTTAAGGCACCTCTGCCTCTGTGGTCTCTCCCAAAGACACCTCTGACCCTTTCTAAGGGAATAAGAGGCCCAAATGAGCTGAACATTCGGTGGTGGTATGAGGAGGTATGGTGAAAGAGCATGGGCTTCACAAAATGCTAAATTTTACCACAACTTTTACAGAATTCCATGGGCTCAGATTAATCAGTGCATCACCAGAAATATAATATAAAACTGGTTTTCTAGGACATAAATTCTTTAAGTTCTTCATTAAAAAGAATGTTCCACAGGTAAATTCATTATGCACATGACCAAACAGTTCAGGGCCTTTATACTGGAGTGCCTTCTGCTTGGTTATTGGCATTTTGCTTTGGAAAAAAGATTCTTTTCTCCAAATCTATCATGGGCTCCTCAGCGCTGAGGTTTCCCTGCTTCTGTCGTTCTGCAAAGATCATGGCCCGGAATAAAGGAGGGTAAGGCACATATCGGACAGTTTCCTCTGACTTAGGGGTGAAGTTCGTAAAGGCTTCTTCTTCATGCTTGGGCACCAGCCTCCAATCGTGGTACATGACCTGGTCAATCTCCTTTTCTTGCCTCTCTGTCTTACCTGGGGAAAAATTGAAGCAAATGAGTGTCTACTGCTGGCACAGTCTTGCCATTATGAAGTAGGTGGTCTCTCCTCTCCCATGAACAAATACAAACACCAATAAGCAATCAGTCCCAGAACTCTAGCCCCCCACTTTCCTTACCTCGGAAGGTCAGGATCCCCCAGGCCTTTCCATGATCCAAATTCTAGAAAGCAATGACAAGGAGAGAGGGAGGTCAGGCAACCCATGGTATCATAATTAATTAAAATGGAATCACAGAATCTCCGATGTATGGAACCTCAGATATCACCTAATCTGACACATAAACAACAAGGAATTCCCTTTATGTGTCTACCTGTGGTTATCCAGCCTGTGCTTTAAGACTTCCAGTGATGGATTTCATTCACTTCCTCCAGAGGCTGCCCATTCCAGTTCTGAGCAGCTAACTATTAGGAAGGTTTTTTCTTCTGTTTTTTTTGGTGAGGCAGCTGGGGTTAAGTGACTTGCCCAGAGTCACACAACTAGAAAGGTACTTCTTATCATGAGCCAAAACCTGTTTCTCTCTGCAACTTCTACTCCTTGACCTTCATAATCTACCAATAAATCAGATACAAACTAGAATGTGACAAACAGGTTAAGATAGAAACTAATCTATGGTAAGTACAACAGAAATTTAAAAAACAAAACTGGGATCCTTCCCTCCCCCCAAATAAACCTGGCGTATTAAAAAGTCTGCTTTATTGAGGAAATGCAGAGACCAGGGTCGTACCCTGCTCTCCCACTGCCTGACTCACGGTGTGACCTTGGGGGAAAGCCCCTTCGCCCTCTGGACCCCAGCGCCCCATTTATAAAAGGCTTTTCCAGCTGGGACCCCGTGGCCCCAGTGGGGGGGGGGCTGGGAAGAGACCCCGTGGTCCGGGGGAAGGGCTGGGAAGAGACCCAGTCTCCCGGGGGGCGGGGCTGGGAAGGGACCCCGTGGTCCGGGGGAAGGGCTGGGAAGGGACCCCGTGGCCCCTGGGCGGGGCTGAGAAGGGACCCCGGGCGGGCGCGGGGGAGCACCCACGCACCGGCGCCGTGTAGTCGGCGCGCACGCGGGTGAGGCGCCAGTAGCAGGGCTCGTCGTGCTGCCACAGCCAGGACTTGCGCGTGACGAGGCGGCCCAGGCCGAAGAGCGGCAGGCGGCTGAGCAGCTGCAGGAGGCGGCTCTCACGCCGCACGTCGGCCCAGGCCTTCTCCGGGAGGCGGCGGCCAGTGTGCGGCCGCGTCATCGTCTCGTAGTCCAGGGCGAAGCGCTCCGAGTCCCGCGGCCGCGCCTTCAGCTCCCGGTAGGCGCGCACCTTGCGGGCCAGCTCCGCGATCAGCCGCGGCCGCACTTTCTTCCGCGCCATCGTGCCGACCCCGACCTCCCGTTTGCGCACCACGCTGAGGCCGCTCGGAGCGGGGAGATCACCTCAGCCCTCAGCCGGAGCCGAGGCACCGCCCACTAACGGCCCAGCGCCGGAAGGACCTGGTGTGTCCCCGGCATCCGGGGCCGGGCGGCGCGCGCCGGAAGGAAAATAGGTGGGGGGACGTTTGGGGAAGGGAGGCGACCTTGGCTGGGCGGCAGAGCCATGACTGTAATGATTCGGGGCCGCTACCTGAAGGGGCTGAGGGGCCTTAAAGGAAGGCGGAGGAGTGGAAGACTCAATGGTGGCTGGAGCGGAAGAGACGCGGAAAAGTCGAGGGGACGAACCGAAGGAACCCGGAAGGAGGAGCAAGGAGAGACATTACAGAGAGCCAGCCTACGGCTCTAGGAGAAAGCTGGCGGGTGGGGGCGGGGCCTGGGTCTGAAAGGCGGAACTCAAGGGGTGTGGCCGATGGGAGGCGGGGCCTGGTGGGCGGAAATCGAGAGGCGGGGGGCGAGGGGAGGAGATTGAAGGAGTGTTCCCCGGGGTGTGGGAAGGGAGCAGCCCTCTTGGCTGCTGTGGGCCGGTCCGAAGCGGTAGAGCTGCTGTAGAGCAGCTCGGGCTCGCCGAGGCAGGGCTGTGGCCGCCAATCACTAAGACGCCGGCCTGGGAAATCTCCGATTTGGAGCTCGACAGCCCAGCGAGCTCCAACGCCGAGGGCTCCGGTGACCCAGTAGACGCGAGAGCCGGCTCCAGAGGCCTCGGTCCCTCTTCAGGGCCCGTGGCTACTCCGGTGCGAGTCCGGCCTCGGGAAGGGGCGGGGAGAAAGGTGCAGGAGGAGCCAGGCGCTGCAAGAGCCGAGGCCCGGAGAAGGTCCGGGAACTGGAGCAGCAGAGACGGAAGGAGGCATCCGAGGCCCTCCGGAGCTGTGCACGGGGTCAGCAGGAGGCATTCGAACCTGATCAGAAGGAGCACTGGGATGGCTAGGGAACTTTGAAATTTGGAATAGAAAGTGGTGGCATCCTTCCCTTTCCCAGCTGGCTTTAATCATTAGGGAGCTTCTTAGGTGTGGGTCAGTGCTTGGAACGTAGGCATTTCGCTGGTATATGGAGCCTCCCGTGAAGAAACTGTTTCCTGTGCTTCGAAAAAGCAAAAATGAAGTGTGAGATTACATCCTATCAGGGAAACAACATGGGCACATGCATACCAAATGCAAAATGCAGATTAAATACAAGATACTTTCAGGATACGAAGAAGGCACTAGCAAAGTGGGGAGCAGAGCCACGTTGAAAGAGGTGGTTCTTGAGCTGAACCTTGAAGGCAGCTCGGGAATTCTGTTCCAGGCATGGAGTAAAGGCCCACATGTGCAGTGTCATCTGTGAGGAAGGGCTTGGAGGCCAGTTTGACCAGACTGGAGAGAGTTCAGGAAGGGCGATAACGTGTATCAAGGCTGGAATGGTGAGCTGGAGCCAGATTGGAGTGTTTTTTATCTTAGAAGTGAGAGGGAGTTTTTACTGGAGCTTTTGGAACATTTTAGACCTGTGCTTCTAGGAATATCATTTTGGCAGTTGTGAATGTTAGATTGGAAATAAAAGTCACTAGAGGAAGGGAGACCAATTAGGAATATATTTACTATAATAGTCTAGCCTAGACGTGACAAAGGACTCAGGTTGGTGGCAATGTGAGAGAGGAGAAAAAACCAATGCAAGAGTTGTGGAAATAGAATAAACAAGCCTTGACAATAGACTGAATGGGGTGGGGCTGGGGGTGTGAGAAGAGAGGACACATTGTGGATGATTCTGAGGTAGACTGAAAGATGGGTAGCACCCTCAATCAAAATAGAGAAATTTGGAAGAGGGGTGGATTTGGAGGAAAACTATAAATGGGTTCTGTTGTGGACATGTTGAATTTGAAATGCCTGTAAGACATTCAGGTAGAAATGTCCAGAGGCAGTTCTAGAGCTCAAGAGACAAAATACAGATCTAGGAATCCTCTTCGTAGAGGTAATTGAATTTATGGGAAAAAAGTATAAGACAAAGCCTACAAGGGGGAAGGAAATAGATGATGACCCAGCAAAGGAGATTGAAAAGGAATGGCCTGAGAGGAGAAAAGCAGCATCACTAAAACTCAGGTATAAGGATACATAGGATGCTGTAGTAGTCAGTAGTGTCGGATGCTGCAGAAAGGATGAAGACCAATAAAGGACATTAGATTTGGGAGGTAAAATATGTTAAGAAACAGCAGTTTCACTTGAATGGTGAAGTCAGAAGCCCAATTGAAAGGGGTTGAGTGAAGCAAAAAGTATAGGCATATATGCAGCCTTTTTTAGGAGTTTGGCTCTAAAAGGCAAGGAGATGGGATGATAGCTTGAAGAATTAACTGAGGTTTTTTAAAAGGATGGGAGAGACCTGGGCAAGTTCACAGGCAGCAGTTAAGGATCCTGGATAGGCAGAGATCAAAGACGGCATAGTAATCTGCCCAGGAAAACAGTCGTGATGGAGGTCACTTCATCAATATAGAATCAATGTTTTAGAACCTGTAGTATAAGTAAAGGAGGAAAGGATAGAGGGACTTAGAAATGTCGAGTAGGGGAAAGGCAAGAGCTCATGGTAACAGAAGGCTCTGTTTTGTCAGAGTCTGGGTCCAAGTCCTCTACAAATAGGGATGAGAGAGAGATGGGAGAGGGATGGTGTGGAAGGCTTGAGGAAAGATGAGGTTTAGAACACCACCTTGGAGAATTTGATAGACCATTAGGGAAGATGATCTGGTGTCCTTGTCATTGTGCCCCCCTGCCATTGTAAAGGTCATTTGCATCTCTGTAGCTCTATTTTAGGTCAGTATTCTTCTGGCTTATACTGTGGGCTCTAAAACATTCTATTCATAAAATTCTATACTGACTGCAATTCTTGAACCTTCAAATAAGAAGAAACAGGATGCAAGAAGGGTCTGTTTTCCACATTAATAACCTTTAATTAAAAGTAAAAATTTCCACAGAATGGTGAGAATGTTATGTACCAGAGCTGGGACTGGTGGCTGGGAAACCTTGTCATAGACAGGAGTCCTTCTCCACCTTCTCCTCACTTCTTCCATCAGGCCCCTTGTCAGCAAGGGTAGTGGGAGGAGGGTAAATCAGAGTGACTACCCAACTGAATTACAAGCGGCTGCTGTATCCGCTGGAGGTTCTGGGCAACTCAAAAGTGTTTTCTCCTTGTTTCTCCCAACCCCCAGTTATCCTAGAAGATGCTGGCTCCGATGTCTTAATAGGGGCTTTGAGGTCCCTAAAATGTGAGTATGTCATTGAGCCCCAGCCATGAGTCCGAAGTCTCAGCTGGAAGAGATCAGTGCCAGCCACCTGCCACAGCAGTGCTCTTCCTATACCTCAGAATCCAAGGCAGGAAATGCACTGTCTCCTCCCTCAGCAATAGTCCTGTTTCTACCATGAACGTCACAGGTAGGTTCTAGTTCTATCAGTACTGCCATGCAATTCTGGAGTCTTTTCTGACTCTAGTCGGGAACTAGAGTTTCTCAAAGGCCTCAATCTCAATGGCACAGGTGCTAGGCTCAAGGCCTATCGCCATACACATACATCTAAACCTGGGCTGGGGAGAAGTCACCCTCCGAATCAGAGGCTATTTAGTTTTTCTGGTCAGACTGAAAAAAAAAAAAGGGATTCAGGGGTGGGGAACCTGTGGCCTTCTAAATCCTTAAGTATGGCATTTTGACCGAATCCAAATTTTGCAGAACAAATCCAGATTTGGATTCAGTCATAAGACTGAACCTAAGGATTTAGAAGGCCACATGTGGCCTTAAGGCTGCAGTTCCCTATCCCCGGACTAGCTGATGTCTATCTCTTCCAGCTATAAACTGGTGGCTTTTAACCACTCACCCTCCCCTACTTGGGAATTTCCTTTTCACTGAATAATCCTCCTTGGGGGAAAAACAAAACAAAACTGGTGTCCCTTTAGAAAGAATGAAGGCACAGGTGAGCCTGGAGAAAAGGCATCCAGGATGGGCCTGGGTTACAATTTCAGCAGTAAAGGCAGCCTCTGGAGAGTGACCATCAAACTGGAAAGGGCCCTGAATGTCAGGCTGGAGTACAGAGATTGTTGGTAGCGTACTCCAGGAACTTGGAGGTAAAGGGGAAGAAGGTGGGTGGTTAGGTCGTTTGGGCTGGAGGCTTCAACACAGGGTCTCTCATTTTTGGCAACTGGTCTATACGTGGCCACAAATGACTAAACTAACGTTTATCAGCAAGAAAGAAGAGTTGTCAAGGTCATTGATACACACTATTGACTGTATTGAAGGCAAATATTTTCAAGAAAAAATTAGACTTGACATAAACAAGACCCGAGTTTTCTTATTGTCCTTCCTCACTTCAGAGGGTTCTACCACCTACTAGCTAGTTTCTTTTGGTTGCAGGGTCATTCCACTGCTTGCTCTGTTCCTTGGATTGTACCTGAGAATACTGCTGGCCAGACTCACTACCACATTTATCAGTAGTAGTTCTTGCTTTGCTCAGTTCCAGAGGCTAAGGGGGCGCAGAGGAAAGCAGTAATTTAGCAGTATGCTTAGAGAGGTGGGAGACTTTCATTAGATTCCCTCAAGTCTTAGCCACTCCAGACTATCCACAGGCCACACAGGATTCTACACCAGGGGTAGCAACAGCAGTTTTCTCAGAAGGGTGGATGGGGAGAGGAAAAATGGACGAGCCAGAAAGACAAATAGTTTTTGCTCCCAGTCTGGTGTCCAGGAGGTGTTCAAGAGTCCAGCTCAAAGGTGGCTGTGACCCAAAAGGAGGTGGAACAGGTGAAGACCTGGCTACCAAAGGCCAAGGAGGTTGATTTCTGGCCCTAAGCAGCCTCGAGAGAGGCTTTTTCTCAGAGGGATGGCCTTGAGTCCTGGGCAGGGAGGGTACATCCTCTAATAATGGGAACAATGAACATCACCTACAAGGGATCAAATTGTCCTATCTGCAGTTGCTTCAAGTCTGTGATTATGTTATTAAAGTGCTTTCTAAGGGGTGCTGGGTTGGTAGGGCCCTGCCCCCTCCTCAGCCTGAACTTTTTGTCCCAGTATTTTCCTTTCCTCCTCCACAGCCTTGGTGCTACTGCAACTACAGAAGAACTGTGCTGCTGGTGCCCTCAAACAGGAGCCAAGCCAGTATTAACAAAGGCCACACAAGCAAGTGCCTCAATGCCTGCCCAGGGTGGGTCCAGGGGAGATCATTGCTATCCCTTCAGATTAACAGTTGTAGTAGTATACAGTAGATCAGAACTTTGGGTATTCTCATTTCCAGCCCTGATTTCATTAGTAAATAAACTTCTTTTCCCCATGTATAGTCTCATCTATACAATGAGTGCTGAAGACCTCAGGGCTCTGGTCTTATCTGTAAAAAAATAAATGACCTCCATCATACCTTCTCCAGATATAACCTTCAACCGTAGGAGTAGGAACATAAAAAATAAACTCTTTGTTCTGCGCTTTCCCCTGGGGGATTGAGTTCTCAAGGGAAGGTGAAAGATGACACCACCACCCCCCTCCCAGGCAGGAGGAGTTAAAAAGCTGGTGTCAGGTTACCCGATAAGGGGAGGGAAGGGGGTGTGGGCATTACTAACTTGTACGTGGTCTCTGGGCCACTTCAGGCATATGTACTTTGTACCACAGAGCAGGAACACCTGTCTGCTCAGTGACAATGCTGTGAAGAAAGATGATCTGATTCAGGTCTGAAGAGTCATCCCCACCCTTTCCTGTTGGGTCTACCTCTTAACACTAATTAATCCTGACCTTTACTGGATTTGAGCACTGAACTATAGGGTTGAGGGGGAGAGCTACAGATCCCCTCCTACCCTTTTTGGGTCTAAAGCTGAACATAACAGTAGACCCAAATGAAGGGGGAGAACTTTATATGGTTCAGGACTTTGGTGGAGGGCGCAGTAAAGGAGAGACAGCAGCAGCAGCCTCAAAGACCAGGGCTGGCATGCCATATTCCTAGTGGTAACCATAAGAAGTGGCAAGACCCACATAGGTAAAAATCCCTCCTCATCTCCCAGCTTTTAGGGAGCCTTAGCACCGAAACTGGCTTTTTCTTGGTGCCTTAACTGCTCACCATTAAGGTGAAGATGTAAAGGTGCCAGTCAGAACAAAGCCATGGGAAGCGAGGGTAACGGTGTCCAGTGCAGAAACTGGGGATGGGAAGAAACATGAAAGGGGCATCAAAGCAAGGGATGTAATTAAGGAATGAAGTGGGAAGTATCAGCAAAGCTGAACAAGGCTGTTTATTAGTGGGAGAGTTAGATGAGTAACGTGACAGCTAAGCCTGACAACACCTGGTGGCCACTCTGCTGTGCCAAGATTTTTTGTTTTAAATGAAGAGTTCCCTGAAGATGTTAGAACTCTTAAAATTTTACAATTTCCAGCCTGGATAGGATGCACCTACAATTTTAATAAGCAAAATTAGAGACTCTGGTAATTCATGTGATCTTAGCAAGATTACTGTGTCCTTTGCAGTTCACTGAAGGACCCTTAGCTCTCCAGAGGCACAAGGCCATAATTCTGGTTTTGGTTCTGCCACTAAAAATCACTTCCTTCAAGCTTCAGTTTTCTTATCAGTAAAATGGGTCTAATTCCCTACCCAAGTGCATCACAAGGTAAAGGGAGTACTTTTAAAATCAGGGTAGACTGAAGCTTTGATAACCCCTTAGCCCTTAAACATCACACAACCATGGGCCTAATCATGGGCCCATTTACTTTTGTAGCATCTATAATTCAATATAAACTATTTTAACTTTATTACAGTGATTTGATACAGTCTCTGATACAGGAGCAGAAGCTGACACAACATGCAAAGCAGGTTTTTTAAAAAAAAATTCTAGATCCTAGATTTGAAGCCCCAAGGGGTGGAGGGGGAACACAGACACACATCTTAATAATAGCCAGGCTTTTCTCCTCACCCCTTTTAGCGGCACATTTGAGAAAGGCTGAGGCTAGGCTGCAGCATTACCCTCCCCTCCCTGAGGCAGGAGTGATCACACACTGCCCCCAGAGGGAGGCAGTAGCACTGCAATCACCACCACTCTAAAGAGGACCCGGAATGACCCCTGGGCTAAGTCCAGAATAAGGGCTCAGGGAGCCTTGCTGTGATCATCCCTTTCTGAGCTGACAGGTTCATGGCACAGTCTTCCAGTCCAGGTGAGGAGCAGGTGCCGTGAACTAAACTAGTTCCTGAATGAGGGGAGTATCTTGGCAGATTCCAACCAGCAGAGCTGGCCCCGAAGACGGGGATGGGCAACCTCCCCTCCCAACCTTCCCTCTTGTCCCAAAAGTGTGTGGAGGAAAGGGAAAAGAAAGAGAAGCCACCCCAAGCCCAACAAGGCAGTTTTCATTGGAAAATAAGTTAAGTCCGTCGACACCTCTTCCTTTGACACGGCTTGGCCTCTGGGCTCCCCGAGCACGCTGCCACCTTGGGTGATGGTGACGGCAGGGGGTTACAGTTCATGCTCAGGACCCAGCCCAGTTTGTTGTGCAGCACCTGCTTGAGGCCAGGGGGCAGAGGCAATCCTTCCAGTGTGTCCCCAGAGTCAGGCAGCAGTTGGCGCAGGCGGTAGCAACACAGATACTGCAGGGAAGTGAGGCTGGCACAAGATCGGATCACCTTCATGCTGCTCTTAGCGGCAGTGGAGCAAACCATGGGGTAGAATTTCTTGTTCTGCAGTTTGGTGGCAGCAACTCCTGGCAGGAGACACGATGTGAATGGAGGTGTCAGGGGAGCCGCTGACCTCTAGCGTCTATGTGGGTGGAACAAACTCAAGGGTAACCAGGCCTAATCTACATAGCCCATGGTGAAACAGACCAGGATCCAAGCATCTTGAGGGAGTAGAGACTGAAGATCAGAGAGTGACTCAGAAACCCTAACCCTAACCCCTTTCCTTCCCTGGGCCGGTCTTTTTACTACCAAAACTGAGTACAGATGCAAGGATTCCAGATTCCTCTGATCACTCGAGTTGGCCATGCCCTTTCTAAGGGCTCCAGAGCCAACAGCTTATTCTCAACAGGTGCCTTCAGGCCATCCTCATATAGCTACTTACTCTCGTTAAAGACATTCTATTTTGTAACTTGGGCCTTTAGCTCCCACCCTTACCTATGCATTTCCTGTTTTTGAAGAAGGTCAGTGTGCCATGCCAAGTGTCTAGGTGAACCCCGATGATGGAGCCCTGGCCAAACCGTGATGAGAAGCTCATCTTGTCACCCTTGTGATGGAGAAGTCCTGAAACAGCAGCCCCAAAGCAGGGAAAACTAGATTTGGTGGATCTTGTAGTTTAGTGTAAGACAGGCTCCACTTCTAATATAATCCACTTTTTCTAGCCCTGCCTGTTGAATGCTAGAAGGAGACAGCATAATCTTGCCTACAATCTGACTCCTTTCTCCCCACCCCCACCCCAGGCTACCTACCCTGAGATTTCGGTCACCTATAGCCATAAAACCTCCAACCCCAATCAGTCTTGTAAAATAAGCAGCAGCCAGAAGTTTTCCCCTCCCTGAGCCACAGCAACAAGCAGCTTTTTCTTTGTATTCTCATCAGTCCTCCCATGCTCACCTGTGTAGGAGAGGCCCCAACTGTCTTCATCCTTGCCCAGCAAGCTGCAGAATGTATGGCGGTACTTGTCCAGATTTACATCTGATGTCCCAATGCCAACCATCTACCAATAATGGGGGGGGGGGGGGAGAGAGAAGGGAAGGAATAGCACTAAGCCGTGAGAGGTGGTCTGTGGCTAGTAACCTTGTTCTAGAACAGTGTCCCCCTGGATGCCCCTAAATATACCATATCAGTGCCATAGACTGGAGAAGTCATCTTAATCTCCCAAAAATGCTGGCCTTCACATAGCTCCTTGTTCCCTCGTATGGCTGCTGTGCCACAGCTATACTCCATGTGAAAATTGACTTTGCGGTTGTCACAGCTTAGCAGAGTGGCTGTCGATTTGTTCAGATCATCCCATACCCAGTCAAAATCTGTATTGAAGGAGGAAGAGGCTGTAATTTGGGACAGGCAAAAGGAAGCCAACCCCACAACACACCCAACTCCAAACCTGACATTTCCGTCATTACTGACACAATCAGCTAGTGAGACTGATGCTAACAGGGCAAGGAGGAGGCCCAATAAAACAAGCAAGAGCAGGCTCACGCTGACGTCAGAGGAATGAGAACTGCTCCCAAGGCCCAATGCAGAACACACCCCCCCCACCCCCCGCCCCCGGCCGAGTGCTTGCTTGGCCTAGCCCAGCCACAGCAAATTCTGGTCCAGTAAAGAATTGTGTCCTGTTATGCTACTGATGTGTCCTCACAGCTCCCCTTCATTTAAGATTTAGTCTCAATCCAGAAAAACAAGGCAAACAAAAGCAAACCCAGGCCCATGGACAAACTAGATGACCATAAACATTCCCTGTAAATTTTTAACCTCAGTTCTATGTTCTGTGTTGGGTACTGAACTCCAAGTGTATGTGTTCCCTGCTCCTTATAAAAGGGTAGGCTGAACTTGACCACTCTGCTCTCCTTCTAAAAGAGGCAGTTGTTATAATTACATTTGATAACGCCAACTATCCCCATCCCTATCCCACCCCTGAGCATCTTCCTAGGGCTGTCCAATACTGGGGAAAAAAGACAAGTGGAAGAGGCTTCTACAAAACCAGCTAATTCCCAAATGATCCCCATTGGCCTAGATGCCAAGTGCCAGCAATACTAAGCTAACTACCACCTGAGTTCAGGCGCCTCCTGGCTCTGGAGCCCTTAGAAACAACCAATAGGCCCAAGAAAATTATGGGTAACAGCTAATGAGCTTTAGCCATCAACCATCCCCACAGGAATCACGGAGGCTCCTTACAGTCATCTTCCTCGCCACACTGGCAGTCCCTGCTTCGATGGCTGGTGTGGAGGCTGGCACAGTACGGAGTTTCGCTTTGGCTCTCACAGTCGCAGTAGGATTCCCCAGTTACAGGCACAGCACTCGGGATGGATGGTGGCAGGGAGGGGAATTCTGCTTCTGAGTCTGAGTCACTGTGCTGTCAAACAAAAAGACAAGGGTAGAGTCAGGTCATTAACTTGTCCAAAATTCAGGCACAGTGATGGCATGAAGGTGGCAAAGTATGAGAAAAGGAGCACAAAAGACAACAAAGCCATTACCAGGATCCCTCCCCACCCTTCTAACTAGTTAAGACGTCTTTGCAGTAGAGGAGGCAGCTTTGGGAACATGTTACCATCACTACTGGAGCAAAGAACACTGTACTTCCTTCCTCTCCTTCTGGAGAAGAAACTTGGGGCACCTGGTACAGGCCAGTCCCACACAGGTACACACACCACATGGAAAAAGCTTCACTCTCCCCTCTTTGTGTAGCACATACATATGAGTGCTTACACTTTTTGGTATATAAAGATTCCCTGTGTGGCCTGCCCTACCTGAAAAGCCCACCTCTTATGGGCTTACCTGAAAAGGTGAACTATTAGATCATAAACATTAATAAACAAGCTCTCTGACCTTACACTTTCATACAGATTCTAAGCTGCTGGACTAACCTCCAAACCGAGCAACTTCCAGCTTTCATTCCATTCACTGCCTTCACTTTACAGTACCAAATTTGACTGGGGTGAATGCAAGGTAGATAAGCACTAGCTTAATAAAGGAACTGCCCTGTGACTGAAGGTACTCAGGAAGTCAGAACCCTGCTCTAGGGCTTTGTCACAATCCATAGATAGTTCCTGTATATTCAGAAACATAGTAGTTATTACTGAGATGCTATAGGGGATTTCAGGCAATATTTATTGATTAATCATTACACATAGCACAAGCCACCTGCCTATTCTGGAAATTGCTGAGGGTTCCTCTTGTCACAAGTGTATTATTATCAGTGGTTGCAGAATCAGGGGTGTCTGATGACCAAAAATTCCATGGCTGCAAATCCTAGGAGTCAATTTCATGACTCATCAAAAATGAGAAATACTACCTGCTTATGCTTCAGTGACAAGGGAAATGCAAGTGAGCAGTCCTCTGAGTGGGCAAAGCCAGTGGACTATACAGTACCAGCCACACTGTCAACTTCTTCCTCCCTACCAATTATTTTCATGAACAACATGGTCGCCCAATCGAAGTCCCTACATTAGAGATCAGGATAAAGTTCTCTAAGTGAGCAGAGTTACAAGGGAAAAGCTAAGTGTTGTAAAAACAAAAAATATAAACAAAAATTTTAATGCAAGGAAAATTCATTTATAACTAGGCAGTTGGCTGAGATGCTGGAGGGAAGCCACAACTCTTCAACAGAGTTGAAATCAAATAATCCACTAAAAGAGCACTTCTGCTACACACGACTTGTGCCACTTAAGGTCTAAGTCTTGGTTTTCTCTTTTATAAGAAGAGATTGTTCATCTAGATCTCTACAGTCCCTTCAAACTCCACATCCTATAACCTTACCACTAAAGGAATGGTTATGAGAAAGGAATATAGGGGGTGTACCGAGGAGAAAGACAGGAAAACAGTGCCAACTGAGCCACTAGCCACAAATGGTGAACACCAGGAATACAGAACATGTAGAACACAATGGCAGGGTAAAAGTATCAACAGTCAGAAAAGTCATCAAGTCTGGAAATGATCTGGACCAATCACAGGGGTCTGATGATGGGAGTGTTCCTAAGAAGGTCTCACACGTCTTGATCCAGACATTTATTAGAGCACTTATTATATGCAAGACATCTTCTACAATGCCTTTTCATGAAATAAAGGTAACTCTGAGCCACTGAAACCTATCCCAGCAGAACACTCATATCCTACCAAGTAGAGCTATCCTTTGCAGACCAACCTAGCTAAGTGTGGAAAGGCTCATCTTCAGGATTAAGGGTACAAAGTGATAAATGTTTTTAATCAATTCATAAAGCCACAGTATAGGTGGTACTACAGTCTGCACCAGTGGAGATTCAAAATTTTGAAATACTGAAAGTCTATGAAAACAAAGGCTACAGGGGAGTAACACCTCCTCTCAGACAAAATTTACTTGTCCCCCATCCACCCACCTACCTAATATTCCCCAACATGAATCCCTGTTCTTTAGGAATCTCTATTCTTACCTTAGCCCTTGGAATTCTAATGGCCCCATCACTCAGATGCCTTATGAGATCTGTCACCTAACCTTGGCACTTGACCACCTGCCACAGAAAAGGGGAAAAGGCTGCAGACTTTGAAGAGCAGCCCTGACAACAGAGCTGTCACACCCAGAGAAAAGTGGAAAAGTTCCAGACACCATGTGGCTCTGGACTTGCTTTGGGAAAGGTTCCAACTGAGGTTATAATAAAACAGACCGAGAACAGACAGAAGCACTCCAACAGCCCAAATCAATGCGAGGGTCAAGAAGTGTGTTGGCCATCAATGCTGGAAATAAAGAATGCCTTCTTTGCCCATCAGACCTGAAAACTTCCAGTGAGCATCAAGTTATCTAGGCCCTATAGAGGAAGGGACAATCTAAGATTCAGCGAATATACTTGTCTCAGGATTGATTACAGACCTAGAGTCAGAAGAGGACATCAAGTCCATCCTGACCCCTATGTTACAGATGAGGAAGAAGCTGCTTATCAAGAAGTAAATTTAATGCAAAATTCACCCCTTCCCCCAAATGTGGCTTCAGAAAAATGCGCTCAAATGTTTTATTCAAACGTCTCCCAATAGTTTTCTTCCCATAATTATACCTCATGTTTACAAAGCACCGCAGTGTTTTTTAAAGCACTTTCATATCAATCCTACCAGACAGTAGTGAAGTATTATCTTCCCCACTAAAAAAAAAGGGATTGTCCCCACCTTAAAGATGGGGAAACTAAGGCTCAGAAAGATTGTGTGTGACTTGTACACAGGTTGGTCACATAGCTAGTGAACAAGGAGCCAAGATTCTTCTGTACCCTGATACAGACAAAACTGTAACTGATGTCTGCACCACAGTTGGGATTTTTTGGTTTTTAAAATTTTTTCTTTATGGATGCCTCTTGTTTTTATACCACATTTCCCAATATATCTTGACACTCCCCACTCAGAACTTACACACTTTTTTGTCATTCCTTCTAACAAAAAGTTTAAGAGACAAAAAACCAAGTCCATCAAATACAATTGTATCTGACAGCATATGTAACATTACACACCCAAAGGTGTCTCAAGATCAAATCATATGAAGCGTGGTTAGAGGAACTACGGATGCCTAGCCAGGACATAAAAACTTAGTAGAGAAATGATGACTGTATTTCAAAAGGCTGGTATGTGAAAGAAAGAGGGATTTGGCTTGTTCTTTCTGAGCCCTGAGGGCAGAACTAAGAGCAAAGGGCTTAAGTTGCAAGTCAACAAGCATTTATAAAGTGCCTATTCTGTGCCAGGAATTGGAGATACAAAGATGAGAGTTAATATTCTAATAGGACAGACAATATGCATAATTGCAAACAATTATGAATATAAGAGCTCCAAGATAAAATGGAGCTAATCTTAGGGGGAAGGCACTAGGTGGTACAGTGGACAGAACCCTGGACCTGCAGTCAAGAAGCCCTGAATTCAGAAACATTTACAAACTGTGGGAGGCTGGGCAAGTCATTTAACCTATCTGCCTCAGTTTCCTCAACTGTAAAATAGAAATTATAATAGTATCTAACCTCCCAGGGGTATGGTTAGGATCAAGTAAGATAACAGTTGTAAGGTGCTTCAGATATCTCATTTCTTACCCAGCTGCACTCATTTTGGCATTCTTTGTTTACACCACCACACCCCAACACCCAGGTACAAGTGGGACCAAAATGAGCCTCAAAGATATACAGACCTACCCCCTTCCCAGAAGCCAGAGGTCCACTGTTTTTTCAAGGATTTCTGTTCTTGACTGTTGTTTAGGACATGAGGGCAAAGCCCTCAATCCTTTCTTTGTAGAGATGGGGGCTATATGTATGGAACACAATATATGCTGTCAAGACTCAACCTGATGTGTTGGTTAGTTTTGCTGAACGAACTGTGGTTTTGGTTTTGGTTTTTTAAAACATCCTGCTACAGGGGGATGGCTCACTGAAATAAAAATTAGAGAAATTTAACTTCCCTCCCTGGAGAGAAGTTAGAGATACTTAAAAGACCCCGTAAGCTATGGCCTTCAGAACCAACACTGAGCATTCTCAAGGAAGGCTGCCACCTGTTTAAGTGGAACTCTTGTCTAGGAGTTTCTAATATACCTTAATTTGGAGCCTGGAGAGAGGCATTTTCACAGCCACCCAGCCCAATTCTAATGCCCTAGTAAAATCAAGTGCTAATCTGCAACTTATCAAGATCCCCACAAGGGCCGAGTGCCAAGGAGAAGGGTTAGGTCCTGAATGAACATATTCAGCCTAGGTTCTTGCAGATTCTCCAAGAGAGAAGGTAAGGGAAGGATGTGTTTTGCATCAGCTCCTACAGGCAGGGCACGAAAGGGATGCAGACCATTAGATGACAGGCAAAAACAGCATGCAACAAACATCATAAATTTCTAAGCCACACTGTCAACAAACATAACCCACACTCCCCTGATGCAACACTAGATGATGAGTCTCATTTCCTATGATGAAACATACAGGAGTGAATTCTCAAGGCCATTAGCCAATGTAAGGTAGAGGTGGTACAGGAATGTAGGCCAGGCCACATGATGGACAAAATAAACAGAAACAAAAGAACAATAATACAGTGACTACAACAACATAAAATAAAGGTCACTATAAGGAAGTCAAACACAAAGCAATTGGAAAACTAATGGAAATCTCAAAGAACAGGTAAACATTCTTCCTTTCTGCTTACATAGTGAGATGCAGTTAGCATGTAATCTGTCTGGTGTGAGGGTGTCTTATTCTCCCCACTATCCCCAGAAATGGTAACAATGTAAAGACATCAACACGAAAAAATTTTTTTTAAAGAATTGGAAGGAAACAGAACTTGAGGAATAAAATCTATTTGGATTCACTGTTGCTATGATTCAGAAATAGAAACATAAGGTTATGGAGAGGCTTCAGACTGATGTGGTCTTGTCCACCACCTCAACAACACAAAAGAACATTCATTGCTATCCTAACCAGTCCTTTTACAATACCTCAAAGTTGTACAAGCTTCCAGCACCTCCAGTACCAGTCATATTAGACTTGATGTTTCCCCTAACCAGTGGCCACCATTCTCAGAGACCAATCAGCTTCCCCACCCCATAATTCCAGTTCTATCTGTTCCGTCCACATTATCTCAGGTGAAGAAAGCAACTCTTTTCCATTCTTTGCTTCAGTTACATTTTACCTATCACAAACTGGGTTTTCCCTTCTCTTCAAGCCCTAAAATTGGGCACAGAACTCTGGCCAGGTTCTCACCAATAACATGAGAACAAGGACAATGGCCTAGGGACCTAAACACAATACTCAAAAATGTAGCTGGTCCATCAGGTTGCAGCACTGTAGACTCATGATCAGCTAAGGGTCTTAATAAACTCCATTCAACAACTTCATAGAACAGAATGGAGAACACTTTGCTATTTCGATATAAACCCAACATAATAGCTCAACTATAATATCTCTAGTGGGAAAATTCAGTTTGCCCTTCTTTTTCTCTCCTACTGCCTACAAACTACCTCTCCCATACCCCAAACACTCCTTTCCTCCCACCCCTCTAGAATCTCATGGACTTACTTCTCCCTGCCCTCAGAAGTCCTAGGTATATCTTTTAGGCCTACAGAGGTGGTCCTCAGACCACTATGGTAGGAACATACCAGGCAGCAAGCACTGTAGACATACCCAATACAGTGAATGCCACCCTCTCTGAGCATTCTACCCAGATAAAACATGCTATTACAGAAATCAAGGGTTCTAGGTGAAACACCAAACCAAAAAGGCAAGACTTTTGATTACAGATCCAGGGCTCTCTCCCACTCCTCACTCTTTTTCCCTACCAAAGAAGAGAAAAATAGCACTTGCATTTCCTCTCTGAAACAGCATCTTGAGCTGCTTAACAAGGACTGACCAGCAGGGTCAGATCTAGCTTGCTCTTTTTGTATTTTGGAGCTAAGAAAGTTTTTGCAGTTTAAAATAGAAAACACTTTACCTAGGCCAGCTTTTGCCAACCCCTGATGTAGAATAATTAATATCTGATAGATAAGAGAATTTGGTCCTGTGCTCTCCTCTTAGGCACCCCTTCATGTAGAGAGCTAAGCCTGAAGCTGATTTCCTTAGACACCTTCTTCAGAACATGCTCCAGCCAGAACTAAAAATACTCTGCTAATAACTCTTCCCGTGAAGGAAGCAGAGACCCACCTGTCCATCGGAATCATAGCCCCAGTTGGTGGTGCCAGAGGCCAAAGCCATAGCTCGGGCATCTGCCTCCCGGCGGGCCCCACTCAGAACAAAATGCCAGGCCCGGCTGCTGCGGGTGCGTCGGGCCATGGCGGAGAAGATCTGCAATAAAAGAGATAAACAAGCAAAGGGTAAGATGAAGCCTGTGATGTGGGAAGCTCCCTCAGAACTCAATCTCCAGCAGTTAAAACTTCCCTATGTTTGTCCCATGAGTTCCTCTCAACAAGGACAGTAGTTCATAGCCAGACTACCCAATGGCCAAAGCAACCTAAAAGTGTGGTATCAATAAAACCATGTAGTTCTTGGGGCTAGGCAACAGGTTACCAGAAGCACAGAGCTATCTTCTTTGACATCTAACTACTCTACCATCATCCAGAAACTACCAAGGGTCACAACCAAAGCCAACACCCCTTCTCCCTGCCTTCTCCAGTACTCACTCATTCTAGGGACCAATTCAGTAGGCAGCTAGACTCTTCCTATTTAGCATAAGCACCACACCCTTAGGCATGCTTTCAGCCATAGGATCACTAGGGATTTTCCCACTCCCAGTCCTACCCAATGAGCTCATCAGACACCGTACTTCCCAACACTGTAATTCTCCACCTCATGCATCATTAAGAATGTAATTAAAAACCATTGAATTAGGATTCAGAAGAACTAGGTTTAAATCCTGGCCTCTGTCACTACCTGAGTGACAGAAACTCAAGTCATTTCCTTTCTCTTAGCCTCAGTGTCCTCATAGATGATTTTGAATGTCCCTTCTACTAAAACTTATCTTATCTTTATGATTCTGATCATAGGTAGTTCCTGGGCCCTTGAAACCTTGGTGGCCACCTTCAGTTGTACTCAAGCATATAGTCAGCTAATGTAGCCAAAATGCTCTAACCTGAATACTGACCATCTATTTCCCACCACCTCAGTAACTGCCAGCTAAGAACTGGAGCTAGTCTTGGAATCAAGAGAAATCTGGCTTCCAACCCTGCCAAAACCTCTAGGTACTCCAGTTTACCCATCTGTAAAATGGGGATAACAATTCCTATAGTACACAGTTCAAAGATGTAGGGAATTCACATTTGTTACATATGGAGGAAGCTGAATGGATTTGACTGCCCAAAGACTTGGGTTTGAACCTCACAATCAAAACTTAATAGCCATGTGATTATGGGCAAGTCACCAACTTCTCCAAGTCTGTTTCCTCATTTGTAAAATGGGAGAACCTTCACTCTCTACCTTAGAGGGTGGTTATGAGGCTGAAATGAATGATACACAACTTCAAGGTGCACTGCTTTTATGAATGACTATGTTCTAATCTGTGTTACCTATATCAACATACTTTCTACCCTCCATTAGGGCAAGGACTATATTGAATAATCTTTGTATCTCATCCAATTTCTAGCACAGTACTGTGCAGAAGCACATTACTTTTAGAGGGCCTAGTCTTAACTCTTTCCTGTGATAACTATGACCTGAGGCAAAGATTTAAGGATTTCTTGGCCTCTAGCAGGGATGATTTGAGGGCAGAGAAAGGAAACTGAAAATGGCCTCCCAACTTCCCTACTAAAGTGCAGTTCTTTTCACCCACTACTTTCAGGGTTGCCTGGAACCAACATGATAATGACAACAATAACATTTCCCATTTATAACACAATAGCCCTTCCCCTCTCCACACTCAGCTCAACCACAGGCAACCCACCCCAAGATCCCACTCTGAACTGAGAAGTCCAACCAAGACCTTACTATTCCACTTAAGCCTCACTGCCACAGACTGCGGGGGAAGGTTTCTAGAAGCAACAGTAGAAGCCTGATCCACAAGCAACAAGTAGTTTGTGGCAACAAAGAGAAAGGCTGTTGCTTCACTGGCCCAGAAATTACCTCTAAGAATACAGCTCCTATCTAGCCTCCCTGCTGAGCTTTATTCCCTACAACCTAGCTAGCAAGCATTTACATGGCACTTAAAGGAAGGACAATTGAAGGCAGCACCATTTTCTTTTTCAGTCCCAGGCTGGCATAAAGCTGCCACACAAATAAACAGGGAAGTATTCTGACCACAGTCTCATAAATTACAAATTCAAACTGAGGTTCTTATGTCAGCTGTTACATTAATTGTTGAACCAGATGCAACAAGGAGTCATGAGTGTATCATCAGAGTTGAGACATCAGGCAATGCAAGGAATTTCTGCCCTGACCTTCCACCACCCTGACACAGCACTTGTTCAGGTCCAGAGGGTGGGCCACGGGGCAGGTGAATTTCACATGCTTTTTTTTTTTTAAACTGCCAAGGATGACATAATAAAATACCCAGAACCTGTCCTCACCCTCCCCTCAGTCTGTCCATTCCAACACCACTGCATCTCAGGTGCAATACCTCTAAAGGCCATTAATCCTTAAAAGTGAGAAAGAAACCACAAAGAGAAGTTCCATGACTTGTCTAGGTTACACATCCAGAAATAGGGAGAATAAGTACCCTGACTTCAACCCTACGGGGCTCAACTCATTAGGCAGCTTCCTAAAGAACAAAGCATGTTGGGAAAAAACATACACTAAGGAGACGGGACAATCATAAGCACAAACACTTCTAGGCGGCCAGAACCAACACAGACAGAATCAGAGTATCAGAGCTGGAAGGGACTAGGGAGACCAACATGAATCAAAGATACTGGGATGAGGGAAGTGAAGGCACCTCCTACTTCATTTATGTTAGAAAAAGAAATCAGGGGACAACTGTATTCAAATCCTGACTTTAATCACTAACTAAATTTTGTGACCATGAGCAAGTTATTTTGCCATGGCATAGTGTCACTTGGAAAGAAGATCAGTTTTGGAGTAAGAGGGCATAGGTTCAAAATCCCAGGTTTGCCAATTACTAGCTGTGATCTTAGACAAGCTACTCAACATCTCATTCCCTATTAAAAACTCCATGGGCTCCCCATTACCTCCAGGTTCAAATAAAAAATTCTCTGGATAAATTTGTCAGTCAGTCAATTAGCATTTATTAAGCACCTACTATGTTCTAGACACTATGCTAAGTAACCTTATTACCAGTCTTCTTCCTGCCTTTCCAGTTTTTTTATACTTGACTCTCTTCTTACATACACTACGATTCAGTGAAATACCCTCTCCTCATCTGTTTCCTGGTTTCAAATCCCAACTAAAATCTCATCTTCGGCAAGAAGCCTTTCCCAATCCTCCTTTAATATCAATGCCTTCCCTCTAAGATTAACTCCAATTTAGTCTCTCCATCCTTTGTTTGGACAGAGTTGTTTGCATATGTTAGACTGAGAGCTCCAGGAAAGGGTAAGGACTGATTGGGGAGGGGCAAGAGGAAGAAGAGTAGGAGAGGTGGATCTTTTTCAGAATGTAACTCAAAGTAGGCACTTAAAGTCTTATTAACTGAACTTTCCAACAGCTCAATCAGGAAAAAAATCTAAAATGAAACTGATGTAAGAAACTGGTCTAATTAAATTCATCATAGGGTATGACAGCTTTTAAAGGTTGATAAGGCCAGTGGTGGTGACTCTAGGACTATCCAGCATGATTAGCACCAATTCTTTAGACAGAAAGATCCCTAAAATGCAGGGCAATTCATACAGTTCAGCTATATTAAAAGACCATATAAGCAACTTCCTCTAACTACATTTTTATCATCAATTCTCTTGCTAGGCAGTCTTCTGACTTTAAATTGGTCTCAAGACTTAACCACTAAGAGGTGTGTAATAGCAGCAGTCAGCAATTACATAGTGCTTTAAAGTAAAAACTCTTTATAAATGTTATTTGATCCTCTCAACACTGAGAGGTAGGCACTATTATTATTATTCCCATTTTACAGATGAAGAAACTGAGGCAGACAGGTTAAGTGACTTGCCCAAAGTCACACAGCTTCTAAATGTCTGAGGCAATATTTAAATATAAGGCCTGCGCTCTGGCATCTGAGTCACCGGGCCAGCGAAATAGGAGCTCCTAGAAAGCAGGGAGTTTTGACTCTGACAACTGAACTATACTCAGATTAAGTGAAATGACCAATTCTGGTCTCAGAGAAAAGATGGTAAAAACATACTTCCTATAGGTAGTAGCAGAGTATGTTGAATAACTTGGACAATCAACTGACAAGTTTCCTGCAACTGTTTTGCTCTGCTACAAGGGAGGATTTCTAAAGGAAAACGGAAAAAAAATACCTTTTTTTTTACAAAAGGGTAATAAATTGTCACTTCCATTTATCAATCGGGCTCCAAGAGTGTTTTGTCTGCATAAATAAATCTCTTACAGACTGCTCACTGCTGGGTTAACCAATAAAACCATGTTCATTACCATGCAACACTGATATCATCTTTCTTAACTTCAAAGAAAACACCTCAGACTTCCTGTCCACTGCAGTGTTTAAAGCTTTACAAAGTGCATTCCTCAACTTTGTGAGAGAGGTAGTGTAAATATAGCCTCATTTTATAAATGAGGAAAGGCTGAGAGGTGGGCACGTGGCCGAACTTCAAATTCCAGGCGTTCTTAATACTAACATTTATATAGTGATTTTTTGCATATATTATCTTATCATCCTGACAATGTGAGGAGGGAAAGAGAATCTCTATTATCATCCTCACTTTTGAGGAAGAAACCCAGGTTAAAAGAGTTTAAGTGATTTGCCTGGATAGTTTATCATATAATAAACGATGGAGAATTTGAACTCAGGTCTGGACTTCAGAGTCTATCTAGCACTTTCTCTATTACACCAAACTGTCTCCCACCACCTTACCTCAAATCATAGATAACAACTGTAGGCTGAGTCAAAGGAGCCAGATTAAAAGTAACAGGTGGCAAGAAGATTCAGAATTCACCCTATCCGAAGGAATATGAGCTAAGTAACGTTAAGTGATCCAACAGTTCCCCCAATTGTCAACCTCGATGAGGACTGAAAAAGGAGACTGACTATCCAGACTGCAAAACTGGAAGATGTCGGAACTCCCCACCTCCGCCTGTCAGTTTTCAGACCTTGCCCCTATGTTCAATGCCTCCTTCAGTGTCTCTGCTCCCAGGCTAAGTTCAGGTGTGCAAGGACCTTCACAATCTGGGGCCACCCTTCCCCATCTCTGCTTCACACTTCTTCCTTTCCTTCCCTTCCGCTTCCACGCCTGTTCATGTTTCTAATGCCTTCTACTACTCTACTCCACCTGTAGGATTCCTACCCACCTTTCAAGCACAACTCAAACACCGCCTGGGACAAGCCTGGTCACAAGCGGCCTTCCCCTGCTCGCACCCCCAGGACCTCCCGGATGCACGGGCCACATAGTAGGGTTACCTGTCTGGGAGCCACATCCTCACTACCAGAGGCCAGCCTCCCTTAACCTTTGGTCTCTGCAGGCCACTTTAAGAAATGTGTACGGACTGACACAGAATCGAGGCCGGTGCGAGGCCTGGGTGATCCCGGGACCACACCCACAGGACCAGACCAAGAACAAGCTGGAGGCCGAGGTCAGGAAGCCAGCAGCCAAGGGGCCCCCGAAGTGCGAACAAAGGAAGGCAGGGGCTCCCGGGCCCCGGCCCCGCCGGCCCACCCTCACAGAACGGGAAGAAGGGCCTGGTTGGCCCCGACCGTGCGAGCGTGGGGGGAGGGGGGTCCCGGGCCCGACACGCGCACACGCGGAGAGCAAGCCAGCGGCTCCGCCTCCCTCCGCCCGAGGCCCGAGGCCAGGCCCGCGCGACCCGGCCTGGCCCACGGAGCTTTTCCCTCCAAGTTCCCAGGCCTCTGACCAAACAGGAGGTTCCGCTACCCCGACAAGTCGGCTGTGGTTCAGCCGTAGCCGGCGGGACCCCTCTACACACAGGACCGGGTCGGACTGGCTCCCCCCTCCCCCCCGCTTTCTCCCTTCGGCCCTCCTCCCCTCGGGAGCCCGGCGCTTCCAGGGCCCGGCCTCCGCCACGCCCCGCCACCCCGGGACCCTCCCGCACCAACTGCTGGCACCCTCTCCCATTGGGCGGTGCAAGCGGTTCGGTCCGCTCCCGAAAGGGAGCGCCGAAGGCTGGGCGAAGACGAAAGAGATCGCTAAGAGAGGCCTAAGGGGGATGGGGCAGGAAGCGCAAAAGGAACCCGCGCGATGCGGTCAAGGAACTGGGGGACGCGCGTAGGCCGAGCCATCAGGGGCCCCACCCCGGGAGGCGCCGATCTTACCTCAGGCGCCGCCGCCGCCGCGCTCCGCTCCAGCCCCGCGCGCTGACCTACTTTCCCCTCCCGAGCGAGACGTAAACAATCTCCTCCCCCGAGTCCCACCCCCACCATCCCATTGGCCCCTTGCCTGAGTGAAGGAGAGTCAGGCCTAGCTCGCCATCTCCGTTGGATGAGCTATCCTCAGGGGAAATGGGAGAGGGGCGGGACTCATGGGGCCAGTGGCTAAATATTCTGTCAATCGTCAACCCGCGTTCCCATAGGAGGAATAGGAGCAAGTCAGAGCCAAGTCTACCACGCACATTGGCCCAAAGACCAATAATTGAGGGAGTAGCCAATTTTTTGGATTTAGAAGAAAGCCCACCTCTATTTCCCAGGAGTCGCGGGGCCGGGTGGCAGGCACGCCTTTGGAGATTTGATTGGTTAAGAAAAGAGGACAAGGACAAAGGGGCGGGAGAAGGGGAGAAATGTTGCTTTGGGTTGGATGAAACGTCCCTCACTCTAGGAGGAAGACGGGAAGGGGTGTGTGTACGCAGATAGAGGCGGAAGTTGTTACGTAAGGTAGCGCCGGGCAGAATGGAGACCGCACAGGGTGAGTGAGTTCAGGAGGTGCTCCTCCGAGAGCCTCTCCCGAGAGATTCGCCGTCCCAAACCTCCCACCTTGAAAGATGGAAACCACTTGCGCAGTCCAGAGTCGGGGCGGGTCCGCGGGAGCCAGGTGGACTTGGCGGCCCCCTGGAAGTCGGCGGCTCGTTCTGCTCGAATACCTGAGCATGCGCGAGGAGTTTCCCTTCCGCGGGAGGTGAGGGTTCTTCCCCTCCCCGGCCAGGGGTGGAGTCGGGGCCGCCCCTGGGTTGAAGGCCTTGGGCGAGCTAAGGTGAAGGGGGTGGGACTCTGAATTTAGCGCCAGTATGACTGGGCTGGACTGCGGCGGGTGGAGACGGCCCCAACCTCAGCGCCCGGCGCCTCTGCAAGTCCTGTACACCTCGGGGTCGGCGGTCCAGGCCAGCTACCGCACGTGACCCCGCCCCGTCTGTCGTGTTCCCCCAGGACGACCCCCACCACTCCGAGTCGACCGGGCTTTGCACTCATGGACCCTTCCGCCCCTCCGGACTCCAGTCCAGGTCTCTAGGCCCTCCCCCGCAGGTGATAGCTTGCCCTAGTCGGGCCGTCCCCCACCCTCCACGAGTCAGTCTTTAAATATTTATTAAGCACCTCCTGCGTGCCTGGCACGAAGCTAAACGATGAGGATACAAAAGGAGGTAAAAGACAGCCTGCTCTCAAGGAGCTCACAAATCCACGGTCCGTCCGGGTCCCCGTGGGTGGACGAAGTCAGGTTCTCACACACAGAGTTCGGCTCTTCATGGCTGACACCGTCCCCCTCTCTCTGCCCCCCCCAGCTGCTCTCCAGGATGACGACACTTGTAAGTCTGGTTCCCACCACTTAGTCCAGTCCCCCGAGAGCGACATTCCCGTCCACTCTAGTCTACTGTCACTCCAGCCCCCCGAGGGTGACAGCTCTCTTTTCAGCAGTCGTTCTAGATTCCTAGGATTCCCCTACCCCACCCCTGTCAATCCAGTCCTTTCTCTTCCCTTCTCTCCCTCAATCTGGCTTTGGGGTGGGGGGGGGTGACACCCCCTGGGTTTAGAATACTTGACAGTTTACCAGAGTTGCTGGCTCGAATTGGTCAGAAACTTTCCTCACTCATGATTGTCCACACCAGTGAAAAAGTTTTGGATAGAAATTATTGGAAGATTATTTCATTTTACCTTTCCAGAAAAAAAGGATTTTGCTTCCTATTACATTTTTTTTTCATCTAAATCTTGCATCATTTTCATTCTTTCATCTGAACCAATCTCAATGTGGTAGAAATGTTACCAAGACCAATATCTCAGATCATATACCAGAATAATTTTTGTTGTGAGAATTTTCAGGGTTCTTTAAACTACTGCCTGAATAAATCAGCACAGTATAAAAACACAGGGAAACTACGGTTTGTTTACTCAAGATCCTGACACACAAGATCAGTAGGCGTTCCCCAAATAAAGGGAGAGAATCATTTGCCCAATTAACATATAAATGTGCTGTATGTAATATATATCGTCCATTTTATCAGTGTATACGTTGTGTCTGTGTGTGTATATGTATATATGGATAGATTTTTTTTCTCCCCTCGAAAGCTACCTGAGCCAGAGTAACAAAAAAGAGCCCTCAAAATCAGTTTTGTTCTGCTCTGATACTGTAGTTAGGTGGGAAAAGGTACTTAAAAAGAGAGAATAATTAAATTGCTACTTAGGAAAGAATGTGTCCTTGTTAGCAAAGCCTTTTACAATAGACCTAAGGAAACTGTAATACCTTGGTATTACCTTAATTGCCTGCTATTTCATTTTTGGATAAAGAGACAACTTCCTGAAGCTATCATGGTTCTTTGATTTTTCTTTTGTATTGAAGGAGAGACTTTTTGCTGAGACATCCAAACTCCCCCCTTTGTCAACTCTTAACTATTTGCCCTTCAAGCTAGATCTTTTAGATCACTTTTCGGTCTTAAAAACGTGCTCTTTTAACAGTTTCAAATTAACATGTTGATGAGGTCTTAGAGGTGAGGGGTGCTGGGACCCCAAAATCGCAACACACAGGTTCTGCCCGAAAGAATTCGACCCAAGCCTTCTTACGCCAAAGACAAGTTTTATTAAAGATCTGCTTTGTTAACCAGACTCCTAAGGAATCTATGCATCTGGGAGCTATTGGCTAAATTGTAAAAATCTGAGCAGTGGCTAGATTATAAGAGTCAGCATCTTAATGGACCTTATATACCTAAAGACTGTGGGAGAGATCTAAGAGTGGCCAAGTAGTCTATGAGGTAATAGAACTCCAGGGGTGGCCCAGGGAGAGTGGAGCCTAGATAGGATTAAGGGTGGGAAGTGGCCTGGGGACATAGGGAGGTCTAGGCTTGGTTTAGGGTAACAGATTGGGTTTAGCCACAATGAAAGGCCAGTTGATTATAGCCTCGGGAATGCCAGAGATTTCGCCATGTGGGAAAGTCCAGGGTTTTTCCTTTTTGGAGTCTAGATCCCATCCTCATCAGTGTGACTTAGATATAAAAAGTTACACCAAAAACAAATTAGAAAAAAATTTTTTAAAAAAGCAATTTAGAGGAGCAAGAAAGGAAATGCATTTTGCAGCTATGGAAAAGAGAAGAGTTCATAACCAAACAGGGTAGAGAAGATCATAGCTGATAAATGGACAATTCTGATTTATAAAGTTTTTTTTTGTTTGTTTTGTTGTTTTTTTGTACAAATACAACCAAGTTAAAATTAGAAGAGAAGCCCTTCACTGGAAAAAATAATCTTTGTAGCAAGCTTTTCCAATAAAAGTTTTATCTAAGAAATATGAGGAGCTGATTGATATATAAAATATAAAAATGACCAGACATTCCCCAATGAATAAGTGGTCAAAGGATATGAACAGGAAGTTCTCAATGGAAGAAATCTTAAGAAAGTGATTTGGATCATGTGCTTCAAATCACTGATTGAGTAAATAAAAATTTAAACTACCCTGAGGTTGTATCTCACACCTATCTTGGCAAAGATGACAAAAAAGGAAAACGACAGTTTTGGAAAGGTTCTGGGAACACAATGTGGAAGCATATTAAACTTTTTCCGGACTTTTCTCTTTAGAAAAATGTATAAGAGGTGAAGAACACAAGCTCACCTACTAGAAGTATCCCTCCTCTAGCAGAGATCTTGGTCTTTTCCATTAGCCTAGGGTGACAGCACTGTGATTCACCCTTCTTCCAAAAGGATTAAGATACTAGTTGTTGATTCTTGAGGGGAATGGTGCAGGAAGGAGTTTAGCAATTCTAGTAGAAGATGAAGTCATTATTTTTCAGGAATTTTAACTCAAAACCTTTCCTTACTCGATATTCCTATAAATGTTGCTTTAAAATGTTTTGAGGTAGAGAAATGTTTGAGAGCATTGGGGGTATATGCCACCTGGCACAATTATCTAAGCTAGAAATGTTTAGATTTAGGATAATATTAAATTAATAAAAAATATTTCTGAAAAATTTTTATCTAAAACAGTACAGCATTAATTTTCTTCTTGGACAACAGGTACACTATGCTGTGAATTGGTACAACCTTTCTGGAAAGCAGTATTGGAGCTATGACTAAGTAGTTCAACTGTGCTCTACTATGCCTATGCCCCAAAGAGACTAGAGACAAAGAAAACAACCTATGTGTACAGAAATATTTATAGCAGCTCTTTTTGTTTTAGCAAATAACTGGAAACTCTCTATCAATTGGGGAATGAATGGCTGAAGAAATTATAGCATATATGTGTATATGTATATATACATGTATGTGTATGGAATACTATTGTAAGAAATGATAAAGGGAATGGTTTCTGAGAGACCTGGGAAAACTTTTGTGAACTGATGTGAAGTGAAATGAACAGAACCAAAACGACTTATATCATGACAACATCCTTCTAACAGACAATTTTGAAGGACTTAAGAATTTTAATCAGAGATATTCCAGAGTACTGATGATGGTCTGTGGTCTCCTGACAAAGAATTGATGAATTCGGGGTGCAGAATGAGACTTAGATTTTTGGATATGGCAAATATGGAAATTTGTTTTGCTTGACTGCATATTTGTTACAAGGGTTTTGTTTTTGTTTTCTCTTGGGGAGAGGGGGTGGAAAGAAAGGTTGTTGATAGAGCTGACTAAAATAAAAAGTAGAAAAAGGGGGAGGAAGAGTCATTTATGCTTTTTTTTCCTGTGTCAAGTCCTGAAATAAATCAAAGCCATGAATTGAGGAATAAAGCATCTTTAATTGAGATAACATGGTAGCCACCTTGAGGGATGCCCTATGAGTTCAGAGCACGGTAGATTTCCCAACCAAGAGACCCATGAAAGGTTCTTTATACTTTTAGGAGGAGACAGGGAAGAGACAGTAAGAGGTTGCAGGGCCTGGTCATGAGATCCCAACCACCCTCAGTAATCCAAGCGAGGACAACCACTTCGTTCTGATTGTTTTGCCCTTTGTGCCATGAATCTCAGTGGAAGGGAGCAAGGACATTAGAGGCTGAGATCAAGCTTAAGCTAGATTCTTTACAAGGTAAAATGTCTGGATGAAGGAGACTTAGGGAATGGTTCAGCTCAATCTAACCGAAAGTAAACATATTAAGAGTAGGAATGTAAAGTGACATTACTTGGATCATTAAGGGAGAGACAAGTAACATTTAGTATTAGCAATTTTCTGTCATTATATTAACAATTTTCTATCACCTATCAGAGAACAGAAGGAAGCCAGAAGAAACACAAGTACTCAGGACAGCTTTCAAAGTTAAATGTTAAATCTGTTATATAGTTGGATTTTTTTTTTAAAGGAAGCTAAATCTAATAGATACTTCCAGTTTTGTGTAAAGTCCTAGTTCTATTCTACTTTATAGAAGGAAACGTTGATTTTATTCCATGTTTAAGTTCAGAATTTAAAAAAAAAACAAGTTGACTTTGAGCTGGATTAGAGGGATTCTAAGTAGAGGAAATACTGTGATTGAAGAAAGGCATGAAAATGGGAAAAGGCAAAAGCATGTTTCAGAGAATGGCAATTTAGGACATTTTGGCTAAAATATAAGATATGAGTAGGTATATAATGTGAGAAAAGCCTGGAAAGAGAGGTTGACTATACCTTGTAAATGGCCTTAAATCCTAGACTAAGCACTTTGAACCTTATTTGATAGGCAGAATAAAGTCGTTGAAGGTGTTTGAGCAGGGGAATGCCTTGATCAGACCTAGGCACCAGGAAGACTATTCTGGTAGTAGTATGAAGGCTGGAATTAAAGAGAGTATTGACTAGATGCAGAGAGACTTGTTAAAAGGTAGATCAGAAGTCAACACTATGTATTGATCACGTCCAAGCTTGGCCCCAAAGAAGAGATATAAGGATACAGCTCCCTCCCTTTGCAGAAGTGGAATATGGGTGTGGAACTTTAATTTCTGACTTGTTTGGACATATTGGTTGGGGGAGGGGAGTGGTGTTAAGTTATTTTTTAAAATCTTTTTTATTATCTGTTATAAAGAGTGGCTCCCTAGGAGGGATTGTACAGCAGGATATATTAGGAAATGTAGGTGATGCTAAAAACAGAGATACTCATAAATGTTGAGGCTATTGTGATAGAAACAGATTAAAGCCTGAGCTGCATGCATGTAAGTGCTGGTCCCCATTTCACTCACAAGAACATTATGTTGCTTCATCTCCTTAAGAGACAGGAAATCTGACTGGCATCAGACAGATCATCTTGGTCCTTTCAGGAAAAGGAGGGGTAGGAAAAAGCACCATTTCTACAGAGCTGGCCCTGGCCCTCCGGCATTCGGGCAAGAAGGTGAGTGCTGCCACTCTCTGCTCTGCCCAGTCCAGTAGTAATTTTGTGGGCTTCTTGCTGAGTTCATTTTCTTTCTTTTGCAACAGTTGAACTCTTCATTAGGTAAAATGAAGTGTTATTAGCTCTTTTCTCATAATAGTTAATGTGCCTGAGCTGAAGTCCTAAGGGACTGAATATCAGCATTTCTTTGACCAGTGAGTAGCTGCATTGAACTTTCTGAGCACCTGCTTGCTTCCACCCTGTGGGACGTTGTTAATCTTGCCTGGACAGTCAGTCTCACACTGTACTGGGCAAGATATCTCTACAGTGTTTTAAAGAAGTCTTTAGACTTAAACTCAACATCAGTTCCCAGTTCTTATGACTGATTTCTGCAATGACATGGCAATGGTTTATGCTATAGCATTGTGGTGATAGATTATCTCTCTGAGTTTTGCGTTAGTTTTGTTTATGCTTGTTTGTTTGTACCAACCACTAAAACATTGCTGTATGAAGACTTTCAACATTTGCTTGAACTTGCCTAAACTGGACTCCATGTCTTATCACAGGTTGGGATTCTGGACGTGGATCTCTGTGGTCCCAGCATTCCACGAATGCTAAAAGTACAAGACAAGGCTGTGCACCAGTGTGACAATGGCTGGGTACCTGTGTTTGTGGACCAAGAGCAAACCATCTCCCTCATGTCTGTGGGTTTCCTACTGGAGAAACCAGATGAGGCTGTGGTGTGGAGAGGCCCCAAGAAAAATGGTATGGCTGTGCTTGGACTGTGGCAACAGTTCTGGCTGCTTGCTGCTATCTGGCTGGGTATTTTGCAGGATTCCACACTAAATCCTTCCCAAAAAAGAAGCAAGAGTTTTAAAGCTGGAAAGTACCTTTGAATCCATCTGATCCCTCCAACCCCCTTCCCAATGCAGGAATGTTCCTTCATCTCTAAGATATAGGAGTCTAGCCTTTGGGTATTTGAGAGACAAAACTGGAAAGAATGTATGTTCAGGAGGATTTAGAATACAAACCAGCAGTTTCATTTTATGCCTCACTTAAAAGTCTTACTATTTACTTTTCCACTCTACGGGGCTAACTGTGTGCCTATCTTGATTTCTGTTAAATTTTCTTTTACTATTTAAGAGTCTGTTAATCTTCTCAAAGCCAGAAAGTTCAAGTTTTGACCCAACCCATATGAATAAAAATGAGCCCAAATTGCTTTGACTAAAGGGATTAGGGACATCAGAGGGGTGATAGAAGCTGATGATTGGCTTTGATCCCTGTCTCCTAGGACTAGTAGACAAGATACAAGCTCCCTCCTCAGTGGCAGTACTACAGATCTCCAAGGAGCGGGACCACTGTCACAAGTAGGTAGCTGCTCACTGGCCCTCTGAATATGAGATTCAGTGCTTGCCATTCCGATTGAGAAATTTGTTCCTTTGGGCCTTGAAGGATCAGATTAACGTGCAAATACTGCTGGCAGGGCTCAACTGTTATCAGCTAGGAGCCTTGTATACGTTCCTTCAGAGCAGTATCCTGCAGGATTACAATATTAAAGGACTAGAGAAAAGTTAAGCAAACAGGGCAGATGTCACAGTTTTGTCAAAGGTTGGTCCTATAGAGAGAGAGAGGGCATTCATTCCACTCTGGCCCAGACTTTGCTATCCTGGTTGTAGAGAATTTTAAGTCTTGGAGTCAGAATCAGAGACTCTCTGAGTAGTAGTGTTTTAAACTCTAGTAATCCAAGTTTTACGCTTTCTAGGCAAAGGCAAAAACTTACACTATGCTGAGGTAGAATGTTCAACAAGCTTGGTAATTCTGGGTTTTGGCTGTCTCTTATCAAATGTCATCCTTAAAGAAATTGCAGGAGTTTTAGGACCGTACTTTAAGAGAAAGGTGCTTAATCTTATTTACCTAAATCCAGTTAAAGTAGTAGTACCAGGGGCAGTTAGGGACACAGTGGATAAATCTCCAGCCTTGGAGTTAGGAGGACCTGAGTTCAAATCCAGTCTCAGACACTTGATACTTACTAGCTGTGTGACTCTGGGCAAGTCACTTAACCCTGATTGCCTCACCCAAAAAAAAAAAAGTAGTAGTTCCCAGCCTTTTTGAGGATAAAGAAGTCTTTTCATTCCCTAGACTTCCGTGTATTGGCCTCTTGTATTACTAGTATCCATTGACTAAAAAAATATGTTAGGACAGAAGGTAATAACCCTTTTAAAATGGATTTGCGTTTTTAGTAATCACAATAGGATCTGCAAACATTTGAAAAATAGTAATATATAAGAAGTAATCTTCAGTCTAAAGAAGCTGCGTTTGTTTGTTTATGGGTGTGTAGATCCCCCAGCAAAACCTCCTTGGGGCCTCCAGGTTGGGTGGTATCCAGTGCATTAGAAGATGACTTGTGGTATAGAGAATCTGCATTCCCCTGAAGAGGCCTGTGACTCCACCTTCTTTTGCCTTGTCAGCATTGATAAAACAGTTTGTCTCTGATGTGGTCTGGGGTGACCTGGACTATCTCATTGTGGATACACCGCCGGGGACCTCTGATGAGCACATTTCTGCTGTGGAAGCCCTTCGCCCTTATAAGCCCCTGGGAGCCATTTTGGTTACTACACCCCAGGTACGCTGTGTTCCCAATAGTCTGTGAAGCATCTGGGCAAAAAGGCGGCACGGTGGTTAGAGCGCCAGGCATGGAGTCAGGGAGACCTGAGTTCAAATCAAACATCAGATCCTTATTAGCTATGTGATCCTGGGCAAGTCACTCAACCCTGTTTGATCATCTGTAAAATGATCTGGGGAAGGAAATGGCAGACCACTCCACTCTCTTTACCAAAAAGCCCTGAATGGTGTCAGAGGAGTCGGACGAGACTGAAATGACTGAACAGTGACAACATGAAGCATCTAGTTCCAGGCTCTTAAGCATTTTTGTGTCATGGACCCCTTAGGATCCTGGTAGGGCTTCTGGACCCCTTTGCAGAATAATGTGTTTAAGTGCGTAAAATAAAACACATAGCATTGCAAGGGAAACCAATCATATTGGAGTTATTTCCAAATATTTTTAAGAACAAGGTCTCGGACTCCAGGTTAAACTGTTGCTTCTCTCAGTATTTTGTTGAGAAGAAGGTACTACCCTCATTTTCTTTGGTGCTATATGGAAAGTCACTTCTTCTAACTGGCTATATGTTGTACTTGCTGATTTTTTATTTCCTTTTGCTTACTCTGATTTTAACAAAGCATTTAATCTTTTGGTAAAGTGTCTCTATGGGAATAATAGACTGAAAGACAGGGTCCTCTTTACTTTATAACCTATTTCTCTTCTGTAAACCTACTCTTTCTCTGGATCTACAGGCAATATCTGTGGGTGATGTCAGGAGAGAGCTCACCTTTTGCAAGAAGACAGGGTTGCGAGTGATTGGAATTGTGGAGAATATGAGTGGTTTCATTTGTCCACATTGTTCGGTGAGCCCTGGGGAAGTTTCCTAAGGTTTTTCCTGTTTTATCACCGTGCAGTTCATTATCCTAGCACACTGAGGTGGTTCAGTGGGACTCAAAAGAAGCTATATCTTGCTCCATCTTTATTTCCTCAGCACCTAGTATAGTGTATTGCATATAATAAATGTTTAGCAGTCCTTCTTGAATGAAAATATCATTCCTTCTGATGTATTCAGCTCGGGGAAGCTTGCTCTGACTCAGGACTAGGCCAGCAATCTGAAAAGAAATAAACCTAGGTACATGAAATGAAACTAACCCTGTTGTCTTCCAGATGACATGAAGTCTGCCCTCGGTGTCTGTCTTCTATTAAGATCTCTTCCTTTTACACTAGATTATGCAATTAACTGTTTTCACCTAAAGCAGTGACTGGCAAACTAGGGTCAGAGGGCCAAATCTAGTCCACTGCTTGTTTTAACAACTCAGGAGCTAAAAATGTTTATTTTTAAAATTTTAATAAATAATTTTAGTTATTTGAATAAATCAAGTGATTTTTAATGATTTGGATAAATTTTTAAAAATTATTTTTAAATGTAAAAATTACTTTGTGGACCATACAAAAACAAGCAACAGACTGGTTTGGGCCTCTGGCCCTAGTTTACCAACCCCTGATCTGTACTCTAAGGGCCCCTTATCCCTGTCTAGTCCGGAGAATGTTATCTGTGGGAAAACTTCTAATTAAGTAGGTCTCTGATCATAGCCAACTTTTTGTTTCTTCTAATTCTAGGAGTGCACTAATCTTTTCTCTAAGGGAGGTGGGGAAGAACTGGCCAGACATGCCAAAGTCCCCTTCTTAGGTGAGTAGTAATTGAAACTTAGGAACATTTATGGGGTCACTTTTTCTGATTTTCTGAGTCCTTTGAAAATATTTTTTCTGTAATCATCCTGATATGATTGTAGAGACAGAACAGAGGAGTAATTCCCTCTCATTATTAGCTTAGATTACGTGAAGGTCCTGTAATTTCATCTGCATGGTATCTCCCTCCACCAACAGAGATTGCAGTCTAAATGAAATTAGTCCTAGGGACTTACTTGAGCTACATAGAGCTTAACTGCCCAGGATCAAGCTACTACTACTTAGAGTCAAAGACAGATTTAAACCCAGTTGACTCCAATTCCATCATTCTGTCCACAATGCCATGCTGCCTCAGTTTAGATTATGGATTGAATATCAGAGACATTCTTTGTACCTGTAGAGTCTGCCTCATTCTGAATAATAAATTGAATATGAAAAGAGTTAAAATTGGGTAAGTTTTCCAGACCTCTGACTCCATAGTCAGTCAGTAAGTATATCTTAAGTTCCTACTGTGTGACGGGCATGTGCTAAGCACTATAAAGAACCAAAGCCTTTCCAGCTGAACCATACTGCTGAACCTTGCTGCCTCCCCTGTTCATGTTAATTTTTTTGTGGAGTCTTGTATAATGGGCCTGTGGTCCCTTGAGCAGTAATCTAAATTCAAAGAGAGGGTTTGAGTTATGATCACAAATTTAGAAGTGTCCAAAAAAAGTGAATGTGGCTTAATCCATGTTTAAACATTGCTGTTCCCCATATGTTTTCCCTTTCCTGTTGTAGGCTTTCCATCAGCATCTAACTAAGCATCCCCTTCTGCCTTCCTCTTTTTCTTCCCATTTAGGCTGTGTACCCCTGGATCCTCAGCTCACAAAGAGCTTGGAGGAAGGCCAAGACTTCATCCAGGAATTCCCTAAAAGCCCTGCTTTCCCTGCATTTATTTCTATCACTCAGCAGATCTTGGATGGGATGTTGGCTCAGACCTCCTAACGAAGGCATCTCAGGCTCTTGCCTACTGTGATTTCTTTTTTGCTGCTTTTGGATACAGCCCTTTGTTTAAAAGACTTGTAACCAGAAGAATGTCACAGAGAAAAGGCCTCTAAAGAAACTTCCTGGATCATTCAGAAGCTCTTAGTGCAAAGGAGCCAGTGTCATTTCTGCAAGTTTCACTACTATTAAAATAGGCTTCCCAAAGACCAGGTAGCTGCTGCCTCTGGGGCATTGGCTTTGTTTGTTTTTCTACCACCCCTAGCAGCATGCCAAGCTCAGGCATGCTTCCACTAAGAGTGGGCTTATGTGGATCCACAGTGGTTAATGGTACCGAGTTTTTAAGCTGCTTCTTACAAGACAGGACCATGGAGGGCATGTTGATTATAGCCAAGTAGCTAACTGTAGAGATCCCAACATAATGACATTGGTATTTCCCTCTCTACCTCTGGTACTAAGACTGTTGAGAACACTGTGGACATCTTTCCTTGGCTCTGGATACAGGGTTCTTACTACTAAGTGCTGTAGTTGGAACATTTCCCTTTTCAGATGTGTAAGTACCATCTGGCCATTAAGCCCATATGATAACTTGGAAATATATGTAGTCTGAAGGAATATATCTCTCGCCCTACCATAGCATAACCTTAATGTCACCTGATGAAGATTTCCTTATTAAACATGCCTCAGGAATGCTTTGTAACTTTAAAGGAGCGCATAATTAAAGAAATTCCCCCTGGCTTTGCATCTTTGTGACTATTCATAGATGATTTCCTTTGGTCTCTTGTTTAAAAAATATGTTTTTATGAGTTCTCCTTCCTCCTTGCCTCTTATTCTTTCTAATCTGTTGTGCTGATCTTAGTTCAATTCAGCAAACATTTACCTAGCACTTACCATTAAGTGCAAGGTACCATGGTAGTTTCCTTTGTTTAACCTCTGGTAATAGGTGGGATCTGGGTCTGGACAGACGGATCCATTTCACATAGGTTAAAAAGTCACACAGTGAAAATGAATTTGGATCTAGGTTAGCCTGGGTATTGGAGGAAAAGTTATGTGATAACTAGCAGAACATGAATGTGACTGCTTAAGAGTAACTGCTTAACACTGTAAATAATAAGGCATCTGTGACTGGTAAACCAAGGCATCTTCCTGGCACAGAAGAAGGCATATGTGTGGCCTGAATGAGAGGGATTTGTTCAGAATCTGATAGAGTGTCTTTAAAGTGACATCAGTCTTCGTAATTTTTTGTTCAAGCTGAGAGAACCAATATGGATTTATTCCTCTTTCCTATGGGGTCCTACTTTTTCCTTTGCAGGACTTTACTACCAGTTTGCTGCAGAGGAATGACGTTAGGAAACAATGGAAGATTTAGGTGGCAGAAACAACACTGAAGGTTGGAATATCCATCTTAGCAGTATTCTTCTCCTCTATCAGTGTGTATGTGTGGATGGGAGGGGAGGACATGGGATGTGCTCCTGGTTCCTGTCATCCCTCTAGGACTGGAACAGGAAGTATTACTGAAGGATGGAGCGAAGAGTGGGCGTCAGGGAAGCATGTGAAATGGGACACAAAAAGAAAAACAGTCTGGCATAATCTATTATATGTTCACTTGATCATACAACACAGTATCCTTAGTTTTGTGCCATAACCAGCTTGCCTCTTATGCTGCTGGGGAGAAGGTTTGAGATTCCAGTAGCCCCTAATTATTGATTTTCAGAAGAAAATTCTGCTAGGACTTCTGTGCCTAAGATCAGAGCTTTAAGTGTATTAATATACTGATTGGAGAAGCACACAGTTCACTGTTCGTATTCAGATATATTCAGGAATATATCTGTTTAGCTAGCCCCATCTGCATGACTTCCCAACACAATTTTTCCAGCAATAGCTTCAATTTCCCTAATGACCATTTGAACTTTACAGCAATTTTTTCTGTTTAGCAGACAGGAGATTTGGCAAATTCTCAAACCCATTGAGCTTGGTTAAGAAAATAGTGTGAGCTGTCTGAGCCCCTCATAGGCTCTTTTCTTAGGAACCATGTGTAGTTCTGTGCCCTATAACCTGAGGAGTGTGGACTGTTTTGAAAAGTTAATCAAATTGTTTAAAAGGTTTTGCTAGATATTAAGGCATTAGAAAGTGGAGCATATAAAGTGAAGACAGCGCGTAGAAAAGGAAGCTTGAGTGATTCACTACCATTCTTCAAGTGTATGGAGGAATCCCAGCAGAAGAATGTTGACTGGTTTTGACCTACTGCCTTTAAAAGAACAACACAAAGGAAATAGATTTGAAACAGCAACAGAAAGAAGGTGAGATGTGAGAAACACCAGTCTGAATGTCAGGACCCAGAGGTTGGTATCAGAGTATATAAATACTAGAGAAGATTTTAGAAAAATAAGGGGCATTGATTGGTGCTTGGTAACTGAAGGTATGAGGAATTGGATGACCTCTATGTTCCATTCTACTTGAGGATTCTAAGATCAACCAAGATGAGTGAGAAGCAGCTCTTTCTGACCTGGGCTAACTCACTCTTTGTCATTGTCCCTCCATTTGATTCGAGGATTATAGCATGTTATGCTTTTTTGTGAAATTGCTTTTAATTGATAATGAGCATCTTATCAGATAGGAGTAGAAAGTGCTTTATCCACCCTCTTTCCCCATTGTGATTTGCTGTTCTCTCTGGTCACAGACCTTTTGGGGACTGGGCCAGTGACCATCTGTTCCAGACCCACAGAAGACCAAGTTGAATGGCAAAGTCCAAAGGACTTGTTTGTACCTTGGCCACTCAAAGGCCAAGGCACCCTACTGGAGTTGAGAGAAACAGCTATGGAAGTATGCAAAAAAAGGGAGTTGAACTATGAAGTTATCCCTTTGCTCTGGTCTCACAAGGAGGCCTGAGGAGCACCACACAGCTCTCGGAAGTGTTCAGACACCATTTGCTTGAACACTAGGAGACTGGCTCATCATTTTTCCTTGGCTGGTACAGTACGGGACATCGCACACTCTTGCTTCCACTCAGGGGAAGTTGGGTATGGGGTTAACAGTGAGCAAAGTGGTCTTCTCCAATGTCACGCAGGTCAAGGCCAGCCACTTCTGGGGGACTCTGACAGGTGAGGTTATTGTAGGTATACACAGGAGCCTGGCAGTCATCCCTCTCTTGAATGGCTTGGACAAAGCGGGGTACCACGCTGGGCTCCTGCAGGGAGAAATCCCTCAGCCCCTTTAGGGAACAGCTACAGTTCCACTTGTTTCCTTCCAGCCACAGCTGCTCCAGGGCTGGGAGCTGGGTAGAGAAGGCCCTCAGAGAGTTGTTCTTGAGGCTGAGATACCTGAGGTTCCCCAAAGGTGCAAACAGGCCGTCGGTTATGGTTTCTATGTGGTTGTGGGAAAGATCAAGCCAGAACAAATGCTGGAGGGAGCTGAAGGTGTCTGGGGAGAGATCCGTTAGCCGGTTGTGGGAAAGAAGCAGGTACTCCAGGTTCTTGAGACCCTGGAAGAGCTGGCTGGAGAGGAGCATCAGCATATTGGACGTGAGGTCCAACTCCAAGAGTTCATTCAGTTCCATCAGGCTCTGGTCCTCGATCTCGGAGATGCTGTTATGCTTCAAGAAGAGTCTCCGTAAACCAGGAAGGCCAGAGAAGGTATGCCGCTGGACCCTGTTAAGGCAGCTGCTCTCCAGGTGAAGGCTGTGCAGTTTACTGAGCCCTTTGAAGACCTGCTCAGGGAGGCTTTTGATGCAGTTGCTGGACAAGTTCATCACAGCCACATTGAAGAGGCCAGGGAATGCCCCAACCTTGATGTCCTGGATCTGATTGTGGTTAAGGGTGAGGACTTCCAGCTGGCCCAGACCCTCAAATGTCCTCTCCCCAAGGCTCCTGATCTTGTTGTGCCCGAGCTGCAGCTCCTCCAGGATTTGCAGGTCTTTGAAGGTCCTGGGCCGGAGGCTGGTGATGGCATTGTTGGAGAGGCGCAGGACGTGCAGACTGAGGAGGCCCAGGAAGGTCTCCTCAAAGAGGACGCTGATGCGGTTGTGAGACAGGTCCAGCCAGCGCAAGGACCTGAGGCCTAGAAAAGCACGGGGTGCAATGGTGCTGATGAGATTGTGGCTCAGGTAGAGCTTCTGCAGCTTCTGCAGCTTGATGAAGACATTGGCCTTGATGCTCCGAAGAGCATTTCCACTCAAGTCCAGCTCTCGGAGCTCAGTGAGGCTGCAGAAGAGCTGGGGCTGCAAGTAAGCCAGCTTGTTACCAGCCAGGATGAGCTCTCGGAGGTTGGGCAGGTCATGGAACAGTGTGTCTGGGAGAACCACCAGTGAGTTCCAGCCGAGATTCAGGTCCCAGAGGTTGGAGAGCCCAGCAAAGAGGCCCTCTTCCACCTTGCTGAAGTAATTGTTGTTGAGGCTCAGGGAGACCAGGTTTTGGGTGTGCAGGAAGGTGTTGGGGGCAAGATATTTCAGTCGGTTTCGTTCCAGGTGTAGGTGATACAGGGCCCTGAGTCCATGGAAAGCATGCGGCTCCAGGCTGCCCACCTGGCTGCTCTGCAGGTTGAGAAAATCCAGGCCGGAGAGGTTTTTGAAGGCGCCTGTGGGGAGAGTGGTGAAGTTGTTGCCATCCAGCCACAGAGCCTTGGTGGTGCCAGGCAGGACATTGGGGAGCTGAGTGAGGTTTCTGGAGCTACAGTATACGTTGAGCTCTTCACTGTAGTCATCATAGCTACAGGCACAAACACCAGGGCATTTTAGGAGTTCAGGATCACTGGGCTCTGCTCCCTCCGGGCTCAAAGAGCACCTGGCTGCAGGGCACACCATCACCCATGGGAGCAGCAGCAGCCGCACTGCCAGGGGAATGGCTCCTACAGGTGAAGAACAAAGCCTGAGTTAGGTGTGGCACCAGGGCCGATAAAGCACTCATTCCCCTATTCAAATAAATAAATGGTAAAACAGTCATCTTCTCTGTAGAAGGAAGCGTGGCTCTAGGGGAATCAGCCCCTTCCCACCTCTGCCACTCAGTGTGACTTCTGATGGACAGGTTCTTCTTGGGCCTCCGTTTCCCAAAACCTCTAAAATGAAAGGGTTGGATCTATTAAAATCCCTAAAATGTTTCTGGTTCTTCTGTGGCACTAATCCCTGAAACCTTTCCCTTATGAGTGCATTCCTTATACCTTCCCCTCCTATCATTTTACTGGGGGAAAAACGAGCTCATAGAAGGTGACTCATCCATTGTCACACACATTCTGAATGTGTCTTGTTTTGATGAGCATGGATTTGTCCTTCTGTGCATGAGTTCTACTCCAGAGCCAAATCCCACCTCAGAGCCACCTGCCCTGCTATGTGTATCACAATCAGCTCCTCATTCCGCCCCTACTCCCACCTCATCTTTCTGTAGGGTGGTTTTATAGTAGCCCTGTTGGAGTACCCAACCCCCATCCTCATTCCTCAAACCACGGTTCTGTTCCCTCTGCAACACTTGTGGGACACTGGACCCAAGAAGGCTCAGGTTCTGAGTTTCAGGATATGTGAACTGAGGAGTTCTATGGATATGACTCTCCAACCAGAATATGACTTTCCACTCTTTAACCTGAGCCCCTGACACTTGGAGCCGAGCCTTGATAAAGGCTCAGGATAGGAGAGGGTGGAGAGAGCAAGAAGGGAGGTACGGAGAGGTGCTGCAGTTTGGATGCTGCATTCAGCAGTGGAAGGTAGAAAGGGACATTGTACTATTACATATTTTAACTCCTCCACATTAGACTACAAAGCTTGCTCCCCTGCCGCGGAGGCGTTTTTGTGCCCAGGATCTCGCTCTCCATTTCCGTCCCTGGTGAAGTCAAGAAGGGAAGGGACCAAATCTTAAATTATTTTCCTCTCTGTGTGCCTCGCACATAGTGCTTAATAAACGGTAATTGAATCTACACGGTTATAGAATTTACAACCGGAATGGACTTTAGAGACCATCTAGTCCAGAACTGGGCAACCTCCGGCATCAAGGTCACACGTGGCCTTGATGCCAGAGGTTGCCCACCCCTGGTCTATTCTAATACTCATTTTACAAAGGAGGAAACTGAGGTCCATCGAGGGGAAGGAACCTGTCCAAACTCAAGCAGTTGCTGGACAGATTTATCACAGACATATCAAAGAGGCCATATTGAAGAGGAAGCAAGTAGCAAGACTGGAATTTGAACCCTGATCTGATTTAAAATCCAACTCCCTTTCCACTACACCAAAGGGAGTTGTCTGTATGGGCTTCGAATTTGTTCCAATCACAAGGGATTTTCGGATGCCCTCGGACCCCTAAAAACTTTGGCCGGGACCATACGAAGAACCAGGTGCTTTAGGGGCAATAGGGTCTGGCAATGGAATCATTTCATCAGGTAATGTGATGAAGGCACGGTAGTTCTGAGGACTTTCATTGACCATAACAACACATTCATAGAGGGCGTTAAAATTTACATAAGCCCTTTTCCTCACAGTAGCCCTGGAAGGTGTGCAAATATTCTCATCCATTATTTTAGATGGGGAAACTGAGGTTCAGTGATTTGTCCATATTCACCCAGCTAAGTATCAGAACCAGGATTTGAACCTTGCTCTCTTACCTCAGAGTCCAGTGCTATTTCTGTTGTAAACTAGAAGGGGTCCATATCCCCTGAGACAAGAGAGACTGGTTGTGAAAATGTGTGTCCAAGGGACTCTGGGTTTCCAGAGGTGGGTGAGTGTCAGCACCAGCTCCCAGCACAGCTAAAGGAAGGCTAGCCAAGGAGGACTGGTGCCCCCTTTGGGAACCCTTGATTGTCTGAGTAGAGACAGGTGTGGCTCAGTCATCCTCTGAGTGTGTCCACTATTGCTGCTTGGGGTTAGGGGAGTTCCTGTCCCCTCCCTTAGCCTGCTCTTGTTCCAACTGAGGGGTCAAAGTAGCAGGGAAAGGGACCTCCTCAAAGCATTATGGCCAAAGGGGTGAGGGAACATCTCAAGGGGCTGATTGACAGGGAGAAGGAAACCTCTAATTTTCTCTGAATAGGAATTTAATCCTCTTGAGATGTCGTCAAAGACCTAAGCCTGCTCTCTGCTTTGGGATAAGGCCCTACTGCTTCTAACTCACTTCTGCTCCTTTAAGACCATGTGTGTGCCTGAGGTGGGGGGGAGGGGAGAGCCCAGGCAGCAGCACAGAGACCCTCCAGGGGCCCTTCATACCAGGCACTACTACGTTTCCTGGGCCCCCCCCCACCAAGCCACATTCCTGATCTCACACACACTGCCACCACTCCAGCTGAGGGGCTGACCCTGACCACCTGGGAGTATTCTTATCCTTCTCTTTTTGCCTCCACCATTGCTCTGGAGGGGTCTATTGCCGAATACTAGCATCTATCCCCACCCCAGGAATATGAATACAGCTACCCCTGACTGGAGGCTGCACCCAGGCTCCTGAACAGACTGTTCAGGGTGTGGGGTCCCTGGAAAGATGGAGTTGGATACAAGGAGCCCTTGTTCCCCAGGAAGGGAAGAAAACCTGGACACCCAACCTATGCTTCTGATTTCAGAGTAGAAAGAAGTTTGGGGGGTGGGGGGTGGGGAAGGTGTTTCTCTCTGCAGGAGGTTCCCATAGAAGTTAGTTAGGTCTGCTCAGTATCCAGGGCATGGGGTTCTTTGAACCCCCCACCTTACCTTTCCTTTGGGTCATCCTAGTGGAAGCCAGGCTAGGCAGTCAGGAGAGTCCCGTATAGCAGCGCTGCTCCCGTTCTCTGGATTTCCCCACTGCTAGTAGTGCAGCAACCACCCTGACACCCAGCCAGCACAGCCCAGCTTGGCCCAGGTTCCTTTAACCCTCCAGGTGCCAGTTTGGACTGGAGGGAGGCTGTGTGTCTGGGCGGGTGTGGGGCACCTATGAGAGGGGCTGCTCCAAGTGCCTTCTCTCATCCCTAATTCTTTCCCGCTGAGTCAGAGGTGCTTGGAGCAGCATCTCTAACTGAAAACAGATGCCCAGAGCTCAACAGAGCTGGGGGGGTGGGGTGGGGGGCTTCTAGGTTGTGGACCGTGAAAGGATTAAATGAGCTGCCCTGCCCCCGTGAGGCTCGTGCAGATACCTGGCAGGTGTGGGGGGCCCAGGTTGAGAAGCTAGCTTTGTGGGCTCCCAAGAAGAGTCCAGCTCTCTTGAGCTAGTCTGCCAGGAAGTAGAAGGTTGCCCACTTGGAAAGTTACCCCTCTCCCTTTGTTAACACAAACTCCCAAGGATCCCACACTCCAAACCCCGAGAAACTCAAGTATAGCCTGTGCTCAGAGGCAGCTAGATTTCAGCCCTCAGGTTGGATCAGAGGAGATGCTGGGCCTTGGAAAAATGGCCCTTCAAGGGAATTGGGGGGCAACTGGGGAAAATAGGGATTGCTCAGCTCTCTCAGAGGTCCCTCCTCCCAACTCTGAATAGGCAGGCTATGCCAGGGGTCAAGAAGCTGCCACCATGTTTCACCATGAGTCTGGCTTTCTGGTCTGGATCGATGAACAACCTGCCCTCAGACTGAAGTTCTCGAAGAGTTCTGTTGGTGTCAGCTGTCTTGGCTTTCTAGAATCCCTGGGGGAGGTGAGAGAAGGGAGCTGTCTGGCTAACAGCGCCCTTTTCTCAGGCACGGCCCCTGCCTCTTTGGGTGACCTCACTGTAGCCCCAGGGCCTCAGTCTCCTCCCCTCCTGGCTGGGATGAATTGAGCTAAGCACAGTGACTGTCCAGGTGCCACAGGCAGCCCCCTCTTCTAGGAAAGCCTGGCAGGGTTATTCACTAACCCGTGTTTGTTTTCCCCAGTGGCTGTTCTCTTACATTGGGGGTTCTGAGCTGTCATAGGGGTAGGCAAACGAGGTGATTATTCTTTCCCATTAGCAAATCAAGCAGAAGATCATTTCCTAAGTCACCTCAGGTGCACTGACCTTGGGGTGAGTCACACTCTAGAAGTCACAAGTGTTGGCCCTCTTCTGGGTCTACAGTCTTCTCAGCTCCCCCTGCCTGCCCAAGCATAAAACAAGGACCTTGGGAAAAAAGCCTCTGGGCAGAGGGGTCTGACCTCTTCCATGGCCAGGGGATGTCCCACATCTCCAGGAATTCTTAAGCCCCCATTGGAGCAGCCGCAAGATCAGCAGATCTAGGAATCCTGGCCTGTTGAAGGGTCCTTAGCCTGTCCTTAAGCTCAGGAGACATTTGTGAACACTAGGGTAGGCCAGAGCAACAACCGCTGCTGTTTCTATTATGGGAGGAAGAGACTGGGGAGAGGAGTGAGTGGAGGAAGAGAATGAAAATAATACAGAGACCTGGGTTTGAATCCTGACTCTCAATCTTGTGTGTGTTAACCCTGAGCAAATCCTTTAACTTTTTTGAGCTTCAGTTTTCTCATCTGTAAAATGGGGATAATACTGTAGTATGTACCTCACCAGGGCGTTGTGAGATTCTAATGAGATAATATGAAACATAAAGCGTTTCACAAGCTTCAAGAAGTTCTCCACACGTCAGCTCTCCGTAGTAATCATTGTATCAGTGTAATCTGTGCTCCTGTCTGTCTCACAAAGTCCTTTTCAGGCCTTGCCTGCTAGGCCTCTGGCCCAGCTCTCCACATGCTAGGACTCACTCAGAGGGAGAAGGGAGAGCAGAGCACGTTATGGCAGGGCCCTGGATCCTAGGAGACACATGACCGCCTATCCCTTGCCTCTAGTCTCTGCCGTGCTGGTGGCCCCTGACATTCATGCTGGCCCCTGTTCCAATCCGTGCAAGGAATTCCCTGTGAGGAAACCCCTCTGCCACTACCGATAGGCAGCTGAGCACCTGGAGAAGAAGGACTTTTGCCTCTTTTTGTATTCCCAGTGCTTAGCACAGTGCCCACATAGTAGGTGCTGAATCATGTTTATTGATTGATTAAAGAAATGCCTGGAAGCCTTGAGGTTAAATGACTTGTCCAAGGCCATACATCTAATATAATGTCCTATGCAGATCTTCCTGACTTCAAAACCAGTTCTCTCCTAGCTCCTCCAAACTGCTGTACAAGTTATTATGATAACAAATTTTAGAAACCTTATATTTGCATAGAGCTTTACATGCAGGGTGTCCCAAAAGTCTTAGTGTATGTGGTAGAGTATCAGAAGATTTGGAGTCAGGAAGATCTAAATTCAAATCAGGCCTCAGACATTTAATAGCTATGTGACTCTGAGCAAGGCACTTAACTTGTTTGCCTCAATTTCCTCATCTGTAAAATGGGGATAATAATAGCACTACCTCCCAGGGTTATTGTAAGGAGCAAATGAGATAATTGGATAGCTCTTAGCTCAGTGCCTGGATCACAATAACCATTATGTAAATGCTAGAATTCTTGTTATTAACATTATTACCTCATTTGTGCCTCCCAACAGCTCTTTGAGATATATTGTATAAATGTGGTTTTCCCTGTTATATAGAAAGGCAGAAACATTAGATAAGATTAGACATTAGACATTGTCTGCTGACTCAGATCAGGGCTCTTTCCCTTTTGTTCCAGACTGATGCCTCTTGTTAATTTGTGATCTTTACCCATTACTGACCCTGGGCTAGAACAACTCCTCACCCTAGTCCGTTGAGCTCCTGGTTTCCCCTTCCTCATGAGAATCATCACTCTTCCCAAGCTTCTGACCATGCTCATTTTAACTTTAGGCCCTGCCCCTTCCCACCTGCCCCTAAGGACACCTACTCCACTTTCCTGCTCTCTTATGGCCTGGGTCAGTTCTGACCTGCTTGGTAGCTCATTGTTGGCACTCAGCAATGCCCCCTTCCTACCTCAGTACCCCTGTGCTTAAAATGAATCAGTCACTGTTCTCAGTCTCACATCCTAAGTTAGATACCAATTGGTCAGTACCTTTGGGTCTGGGAAAACCATGGGTGTGTTTGTGGCAAAAGAACACCTGAGTTCTCTCATTTTTTTGAACTATGGATGCTGAAGGGACAAGGGGAAGATAGGGCCATGATCTGGGAGGTGCATTGATAAGTGGTTGGGGATCTTCATAACTCCAGGGGACCCCAAGATTTTTGGAACCTCTTTGTGCAGTTAATATAGAAGATTGCAAACAGGGTGTGTGTGTGTGTGTGTGTGTGTGTGTGTGTGCGCGCGCGCGTGTGTAAAACTGAAGGAATAAGGCTGTGCGAATGTAATGGGTTTAGCAAACAGACAATGAGAGTGGGGATCTATACTCCCTGGCTTGGCTTTTTTACTTCACTAAGGCTGGGGCTGGGACCCATAGTGTAAACCTCTGGGAGGGTCCAGGGGCTTTGGTCAGTTCAACAAGGCCATTTAGAGCTGAGGGTGCTGGCTGCTGATTCCCCTTTAGGTCTAGGAGCTTTCTCCATTAAACCTATCCAAGCCAGGTGGAGAACGTAGCCTGGTTTCCAGGAAGAGGACACAGCCTAACTCTGTTGGCCTCCCAGATCCTGTCCATCTCTTCCCCATTCACCCCCAATGCTGCTTTGTCCTTCCTCTTGCCATCAATCAGTCACCTTGAGCTTAGGAAGACAGGGAAAGACCCTGCAGATCTGGGAAGGCCTCCTGTCTCCCATTATTTCACTCTCCCTAAGACTTGAGGCTTCGATCTTCACAGAACTATCTCTCAGTCTCTTTGGCAACCCGCACCCAGATCCCCAGCCAGGCCTTGTCCCCTGCTCTCCCACCTACACATTGCTCAGTGGCAATCAACTTTATCTCTTTTCCCTTTATTGAGCTTTGATTCTTTTCCAGATCATTTCTCAGCTTCCATTCTGAGAAATTATAGATCCACAGGGAGAAAGTCCACGCCCAGAAGGGCCTGAGGACAAGTTTACACAGTAGAAAGTGCAGATTCAGCAGGGATTCTGGGGCCAGGAATACTGGAACTAGGGACTTCTGAGGATTCAGAAACTCTGCTCGAGAAAGTTCTTCAACCACTGACCTTTCCTGAATGGCTTAAAGGCCTGATCAGGCAGAGAAATCAGCATCTCAGGGGACACAGAAGCCTGGCCCCATAGTTCAATCAACAAAGGAAACCCCAAATTTTCTTTCTAGGCCCTTGGTCAGTCCTAGAATACTCGTAGTTCATTAGCCCCATCAGAGGAGGACAAAGCCTTCTCTTCTTTTCCTTAGGACTCCTTCAACTTCTTTCTGGGTTGGGATCCCTATTCCTAAGGAGCCCTTATCACTTGCTTTTCAGGACATTGTCGTTAGACCAGGCCATTTGTCACCTCTGGGTTGAGTGTTTGGCATGAGAGTAGAGAAAAATCCACCAATTTTTTTTTTTGAGGAGGTGGGGAGAGAGGGCAGAAAGGAGCTTGGTATGCACTTGTATGTGTATAAGCCTCAATTTGCACTCTGAGACAATGACCTCACTATCTAGAGAATGATAGTATGTCTCATTCATCATGAGTCTTCTGGAATTGTGGTTGGCCATGATGTTGACCAGAGTTCCAAAGCCTAAGTTCTTTGTCTTTACAATATTGTTATTATGTAAATTGTTCTCCTGGTGCCTATCACTTCCCTTTGCATCAATTCATACAGTCTTCCCAGATTTCTCTGAAACCATCCCCTTCATTATATTTTACAATGCAATAGTATTCCATGACATTCTTCTCCATAACTTGTTCAGACAATTGATGGCACCCTCTCAGTTTCAAATTCTTTACCACAAAACAAGCTGCTATAAATATTTTTGCACATACACATTTTTGTACATTTATGTACATTTTTGTACAATATTTTTGTACACATTTTGTACCATATGGGTTCTTTTTCTCTTTTTTGATCTCTTTGGAGATAGAACCCACTAGCAGTATTGATGAGTCAAAGAGTATGCAAAGTTTAATAACTTTTTGGACGTAATTCCAAATTGCTTTCTGGAGTAGCTGGACCATTCACAGTTGCATCAAGAATGCATTAATGTGGGGCAGCTAGGTGGAATAGTAGATAGAGCACTGGCCCTGGAGTCAGGAGGTCCTGAGTTCAAATCTGGCCTCAGACACATAACACTCACTAGCTGTGTGACTCTGGGCAAGTCATTAACCCCAATTGCCTTACCCAGGAAAAAAAAAAAAAGAATGCATTAATGTACCTATTTTCCCATAGCCCCTCCTGCATGTCATTTTCCTTTTTTGTCATCTTGGTCAATCTGATGGGTGCAAAGTGGTACCTCAGAGCTGTTTTAATTTGTATTTCTCTAATTATTAGTTAGGTGGTGCCATGGATAGCACTGGGCCTGGAGTCGGGAAGACCTGAATTCAGATCTGGCCTTACATACTTAATAGCTGTGTGACCCAAGACAAGTCACTTAACCTCTGTCTGCCTCAGTTTCTCAGCTGCACTATGAGGATAATAACACCTACCTCCCAAGATTGTTGTGAGGATCAAATGAGATAATATTTGTAAAGTACACAGTGCCTGGGCTCATAGTAGACATTTAGTAAATGTTTTTGAGTTGTTGTTTTTTTAATGTAGAGCATTTAAAATATTTTTAATATGGGACACCTTCAAGGTGCAGTGGATAGAGTACTAGGCCTGGAGTCAGGAAGACTATTCTTCCTGAGTTCAAATCTGGTGTCAAACACTTCCTAGCTGTGTGACCCTAGGCAAATCACTTGACCCTGTTTGCCTCAGTTTTCCCATCTGTAAAATGAGCTGGAGAAAAAAATGGCAAACCACTCCAGTATCTGTTAAACCCCGCTAATTTCTGCTACTAGGAAGAAAAGGCCAGTCTTAATGTTATATTCATTAAGTAAATGAACTGAGTTGATTTAAAATCGGAGGTGTCAAGCTCTTCTAGCCAGCAAAACGCTGAAGTGCTGCCACTGGGTCACAAAGAGTAGGACCCTGCTGATGAACAATTGTGAGACTTGGCAGCTAGGCAGTTCAATGGATAGAGTGCTGGGCCTGGCGTTCAGGAAGATGTGAGTTCAAATCCAGCTTCAGACACTCACTAGCTGTGTGACCCTGGGCAAGTCACTTTACCTCTGTTTGCCTAATACACGGGAGAAATGGCAAACTACTCCAGTTTCTTTGCCAAGAAAACCCCATACAGGATCACAAAGAGTCAGACATAACTGAACAACAGCAACAGTTTTTAATGTAGTTATTGATAGCTTGGATTTCCTCATATTCTTTTGACTATTTATCAATTGGAGAATGGCTCTTATTCTTATAAATTTGAATCAGTTCCCTATATACATACATACATACATATATGTATATATATATGGCAGGTAAACTCCTTTCACTTCTTCCTCTAATTCATGATCTCACCCTTTATGTCTTAAGTCCTTTTACCCATTTGGAGTTTGTGTTGGCATATGCGATGTTGTTCTATACCTAATTTCTGCCCTACTACTTTCCAGTTTTCACAATAATTTTTATAATATATTGAGTTCTTGCCCCAAAAGTTGGGATCTTTGGGTTTATCAGACACAAAACTACCATGCTCATTTACTTCTGTATATTGTGTACCTAATCTTTTCCACTGATCAGTCTCTCTTTTCCTTTTGTTGTTGTTCAGTTATTCAGTTATGTCTGACTGTTTGTGATCCCATGGACCATACTGTCTACGGAGTTTTCTTTGTACACTTAATTTTTATCTTCCTATTAGTTTTTGTTTGTTTGTTTTAGGCAATTGGGGTTAAGTGACTTGCCCAAGGTCACATAGCTAGTGTTACATGTCTGAGGTCAGATTTAAACTCAGGTCCTCCTGACTCTAGGGCAGGCGCTCTATCCATTGCTCCACCTAGCTGTCCCTCCATGGCGTTTTCTTGACGAAGATTCTGGAGTGGTTTCCTTCTCTAGTTCTCTTTGTCCTACCCAATGCTAAATTGTTTTGATGATTACAACTTTGTAATATAGTTTGAAAGCTGATACTACTAGGCCCCCTTGCTTCCCACTTTTTTTCATTCATTCTCTTAATATTACAGACCTTTTTTTTTCCTTCCTGATGAATTGTTATTATTTTTTCTAGTTCTATAAAGTAATCCTTTGATAGTTTAATTGGTATGGCATTGAAAAAGTAAATTAGTTTAGTGAGGTCATTTTTGTTATGCTGGCTTGGCCTACCCATAAGAAGTTAATATTTTTCTAGTTATTTATATCTGTCTTTATTTGTGTGAAGAGTGTTTTATTGTATTCATGTAATTTCCGTATCTTGGCAGGTAAAGTACCGAGCGTTTTATACTATCTGTAGTTATTTTAAATGGAATTTCTCTTTCTATTTCTTCTTGCTGGACTTTGTTGGTAATAAGCAGAAATGCTGATGATTTGAATGGGTTTATTTTATATTCTGCAACTTTGCTAAAGTTTGTTGTTTCAGTTAGCTTTTTTTTAGATAACTCTAGGATTCTCTAGGTAACATGTCACCTGCAAAAAATGTTAATTTTGTTAGCTTTTTGCCTGTCCTTATTCCTTCAGTTTCTTTTTCTTATTACTACAGCTAGCATTTCTAGTACTGTATTTAATGGTAATGGTGATTATGGCTATCTTTGCTTTACCTTTGATCTTACTGGAAAGGCCTCTAGCTTATCCCCATTACAGATAATGCTGGCTGTTGGTTTTAGATAGGTACTACTTATCATTTTAAGGAATGCTTCATTTATTCTTATGCTTTCTAGTGTTTTTCATGGGAATAGGTGTCATATCTTGGACATATGCTCACAGGCTCATTGATTCACAGCTGCTATTGGGCTTACACACCAGCTTCATCACTTCGCATAGCTTTTTGTATATTTATTGATATAATCATATGATTTATGTTGTTTTTATTATTTATATGGTCAATAATGTATATAGTTTTCCTAATATTAAGTCAGCCCTTCATTCCTGGTGTAAAACCCTGCCATCTTTTCAATGAACCTTGAGAAAGCTGTTGGCAGAGATGTGGGACATGTTCTCCTGTCTGAAAGCCTGTCTTTAGGAAGGCAGCAGCTTAGGTACAGAGCCCAAAGAACCTCAACATGTGATGCGGTAAAGAGAGTATCTGACTGTGACTCAGGACACTTGGGTTCTTAGAGAGGGGTATTGAAGCTTCCAGGAGTCCCAATCCTGCCATTAACTCACTGTTTGACATTGGAAAGTTACTTTCTCTCTGGGCCTTAGTTTTCCCCTCTAAAATAAGTAGGAAGATCACTGAAGTTCCTCCCCTATCTAACGATAATCTATGATTCTCTGATTCTAAAGGAGTTGAAGAGGCTTTTTACTTTTAAAAAACAAACAAACATGTTCATGGATTTCAGAGGTTTCAGGGCATTATCCACCTCCTTATGGATCTGTTGCCTATAGGCAAGTAATATCTACAGGAGAGGTGGATATAGGGAAGTAGCCTGGTCCCACAAGGGGCCTCAGCCTCAGTAACCTCAGTAACCAGGAGTGTTCTGAGCTTGTAAAACCCAAATAGCCAGTTTCACTGAGGCCTGAGAAAGCCAAAGGACAGGCTGGAGAGAGATCTTCAAAGAGCAGAGCCTCCAAGAGTCCACAGTGCCTTGGACCCTGATTTAGGGCCCCAAAATGTGGGGACCTAAGCCAGGAATATATCAGGATTATCCAACAAGCCATACTCTTGAACTATCAACAGTATTTAAACTGTGGATGAGAAAGCATATTAGAATTCTTAAATGCTTTTTTTTTTTTTTGCAGATGACATTATTAAAATTCTACTGATAACTTCTTGCTCTGGGGTAAAAATATTGTGTGCATTTTAGATAAAGAGAAATTGAATTCCCACACACTTTAGTAGCTTGTCTGGAATGATGTTGTTATCCAGGGTCAGAACTAGATGGTTTAAGGGTTACCAATCTCACACCTAAGTCTTTGAGCCCTTTAGTGTCATGAAGTATTGCACGGGATAATCCCTGAGGTCTCCCCCAGCTCTAGCAATCTGTAATGCTAAATGAAGCATGTAGAAGACTTTCTACCTTAAATAGAAAGGAGCTTCAGGAAGCTGAGTAAATTTAGGGCATCATGCATGTGTCCATAAGTCTATTGGCTAAAGGCATGTAATTTCCATACTACAGGAAGATGTAGGGAGATAGCACAGTTCCTACAGGGGCCTTCAGTTAGTAAGCAGGAGTCTACTAATTGACCAAGTAAAGGAGTAAGGACTGATTGGGGGGGGGGGGGGGGGTCATGAAAACCATTTAGGCTGAAAAGGCCCTTTTCTCAGATTTCCACAAGGACAGCAGGGGTCAGTTTGGAAACAAATGATAAACATTTCCAATTCTAGACAGCAAATCAACAGATGCAATCTAGCAGCCTTCTGTTTTCAACAGTGAAGAATTTATTAGAGAAACCATTACACGCTATGCCTACTCAACACTTATCACAGAAGATAAAATTCATTCAGAAACAAGAATAATACTCCACAGTGCTTCTCCTTGAGGAGCTCAAAGTGCAGAACAGACACAGGTTTCATCTTCCCCTCCAATAGGGAGCAGCAGGAATTCTCCCTCCCCACAGGAGAATGGATATACACCCCTCACAAGCTCATTGATTCACAGCTGCTATGGGGCTTACACACCAGCTTCATCACTTTGCATAGCATGAAAGGGGCAAGCCAATGGCTGCCTATTTTTCACAAAATTAAACCCAAACTTATTAAAAAAAAAAGATTCAACCCCCCCCCCCAAATTCAAATGCAGAAATGAAACTTTGTAACTAGAAACTCAGTCTGTGAGCTGGAGAGAGAGCTGGTAGAGTGCCAACAGCCCTCTTCTCCTTGCCAGTCAGTCGGTGGGCAGGTACAGAATGGGGACCATCTCATCCCCCTCCCCCAGTACCTCCAGAAAAGCCCAATGTGAAGTGACCCAGCTTCTCAGGAGTCTTGGTCTGTTTTTTGAATAGGACATAAGCAGTCCTGCAGGTTGATCCCCACTTGGGGAATGTGTCTGAGACTATTCGGTCAGGGTCTGGTGGCATTCCATTCATTCTCTGGAGATGTTAAACCCTAACTTCAACTGAATGGTAACAGTAGCCACAATTGAGATTAGCCAAGGACAGAAATGCCCTGCTGTAGAATGGGTGGGCAGCAAGTTATAATTAATCATGTTCCTATTCTATCCTGGGCACTAAAGCACATCAGAAGGTGGGACTGGCAAGGATTCACATGGGGTAGAATTTTCTCAAAGCTGTGTGACATTCAAGGACCCTCCCATGGGATGACAGCAAGTGAGAAAAGGGAGAAGAGTCCCTTTATCTGAAAAGTAAGACTTAGCAACTGTAACTGTTTCCACTGTGATTCTAGATGCCCAATTTAGACCTGACTTCTTCTCTGGGAACCTTTCTACAGCTTCAGATCACAGTCTTCCTCCACTTTCCTCTTCCTCCTCACCTATGCAGGGGGAGCAAAGCAAGCCCCCCATATCTGCTCTGTTCAGTCATTACCAATCTAGTAGCCAAATTTTATTGGAGGATGATGAGACAAAAAGGGACCAGACAGAAACAGGCTTACAGGTGAGGCAAAGAGAAAAAAATACTCCCTGGGCCCCCATTCACTTTCTCATTAAAAACAAACCAAAAACACAACCCACTAACCACCAAAAAAAAAAAAAAAAGCTACCCAAAACAGCCACTCTTAAGTTTCCACTGCTTTAGTTTCTTCATTACTGGAAAGCTCACTCAGCAACAGTGTAGTCTAAAGGACAGCCTCCCAGGGCTCAACTATGCGCAGTTTATGTGAATGAAAATGCAGTGTGGCTATAAAGAAATAAGACAAATTTCCATGGTAACTTATAGAAATTAAGTCTTATTACTTAATAATTATACTGTATTTGAAGGGGCCCTGAACTACCCTTTTCCCTCCCACTTAGAAACACAGAAAACAATTTAAAGGTTAATGAAACCCCTGCCATCACTGAGCTCAAAACCTATGCTCTGAATTAAGGTGCCCAAAAGGAATCGCACTATACCAACATTTTGGGTCAAATGTTATTGAAAGAGACATTGGAACTTTAAAGGCTAAATGCATTTAGCAAAGTTGGAGAAGGTTTACTCTTTGGGCATCCATCGCATATGGTGGCTACATCTCTATCATAAATAAATTTCAAGTTTCCTTTGATAAAACCTTCCCAGGCAAACCTGTGAACATATTTTTGACCACATCTAACAACAAGATGAATCACCATAGCTGGAAAAACACCACAAAACACTGCTTATTTGGCAATTGGAGGAAACCGGTTATGAAGACCAGTTTTTACTGTGACTGTAGCCATGAAGAAGCAAGCATGAGTTACATGGACTGAATAAGGATGGAACTTCTTTTCCAAAGCATTTCTTACCATTCTGCCGGTTAACCCTTTCCCATCTTCCCAGACATATTTCTGTCCAATAGAGGGACAGTCATGGTATAATCTTTGTCACGTGATCTCCAAAATGGTTCCCATTGCTACTCAGAGTAGACAATGGCTTAATATATCAAAGGGTTTCCAGGTTGCCATGGGACTTCAGTCTATCACATGTCAAGAGGTGAGGCCACTTAATGTTTAATAATGATAACACAATCTTGGACAGACAGAAGACACTTGTAAGCATCTGCCTAGAGACAGAGGCTCCTTCCTAAATATGCAATTCAAGTCAAGTGAACAAACAGAGCAAACAATAAAGCATATGTCTAGGTTGCTTGGCTTTGGTGGAGTTAAAAGTCTTTAATATCTGAAAATTGAATTCCTGTATACAGCAACGTTACGTGTTTAAGGATGTTTTCAAGCTTCTGAATCTTTAAATCTCTCAAACCAAGGTAACTCTCTCGAAGGTTCTTTTTCACCCCCTCCAAGTCTCATTCAGGTTGGGATGGGATGCCAACTTCACAGAGGACATGATCTCAACAATTTTATGTTACTACTCATAAGAGCCATGGAAAATAATGGCATAAAATTCTCCAAAATATTAACTCCAAACACTAGCCTCTGGCCTTAGAAGTTATCTTGAGGATAGAGAGGAGTCTAAGTAAAGAACTGGGAATGAAGAACCCATTTTAAATGCTAGGTCACCTTGAAGCAACAAGAAAGACCTCTTTTGTAGAGGAGCAATGAAGGAAAAGGGTCCAAAGTGTAATACCGACCAGACCTTCTTCTCCCTCCCTGTGGAACCAAGCCCAAGTGTCTCCCTGGGGTTTGGCCGAACTTGTTCAGAGCAAATATGAACTTAGGAGTTGAAAAGAGCTCAAAAAGCTAGCTGGGCTGCAGACAAAGCCTGGGGCCTCTCGTTGGGGTCAGTTTCCAGGGTGAGGGTATTTCACGAAAGCAAAGCATTGACCACATCATAGTACCTCCTCTCCCCTTAAGCTCTTAAGGAAAGCATGCCTTCAGAATCAGAACTGATCATTTACAGAATCTGAAAGCAAAAATTATATGAATAAATATTCTTTAAATTTTTTATCTTACAAATATGCCACAGAATGTTTGGCAAAAGAAACAAAGGGCTTTTAAAGACAATTTAAAAATAAAACACAAACCACAAACAAGAATGATTTCCCCACAATAACAGAAATTAATTACCTACAACATCAGAATACCCAAATTACTGTAAAAAGGACTAGCAAGAGAAATTTGCACTGTGATCATTCCTGCGGGGAACTTCAGTCTTTGGGCACTTTGAAATTATCCTTCTCCTTTCGGATGGCCCTCATGGTGGTCACAGGGTCAGTCTCGCCAGCATGCTGCTGTACGGTCTTCTCCCTGCCAGGACCAAAGACAGACAGATAGAGTGCAGTATATGAACAATGGGCACGCTGGCTTACTACGTTCAGTACTGCCCCCACCCCAAACCCAAAGGAGAGGAGCCAGAAAGCAGTCACAGATGCCACAGAGGAGGAGTGGGCTGGTGGAGGCTCTCTACCCTTAGAGCACTTTCTCTCCAACCAGGCTGACAAAGGAGGTACAGATGAAGAAAAACATTCCACTTGGAATTTGCTGATATTCTTGAAGATGAAATCATATTATTCAGTGGTCACTTTTGCTTTCTTTATTGTGAAATAGAGGAAAGTGAGAAGGATAAACGGGGCCAATTCAATTTTGGTCAGTCTAGTAACCTTGCCAATTCTTATGTCAATGTTCCAAACACAAGTAAATGAAGATATTATTTCAGTAGCATGTTTTTCGACTAAATTTCAAACACCTGAAAGTTGATTTCTTTACTCTTCCATGATGGGGGTCTGAGGTTGGGAGTTTTCATCATCCATTTTTTTCCATAAGCAATGTTACAAGAACCTAAAGTACAACACATTCCTGTCATCACCTTCCATTCCCAGAAGTTGCTCGAGGCCTCCATCCCACCTAGCAATTTTGTCAAGTGAGGGAGAAAGAGTGGGAAATGAGCCCCAGGTCTGATCACTTCTCAAGCACTGTATAGTATTAAAGGCCTACTGGTGGTGGACCCAATTCCCAGGTGTTTGTGGAAGAGAAATGGGAAAAGAGAGAAAGAGAGAGAGAGAGAGAGAGAGAGAGAGAGTGTGTGTGTGTGTGTGTGTGTGTGTGTGTGTATGCACACCTCAGCCTCCTTAGGGAATTAAATATTCAGGGAGAGGCTACTACAAAATACAGAAGGGTTCTACAAGTTCACAAAGGCACCAAGAAAAAAAAATTTCTCCAACTTTAAGAAACACTGCCAAAGCTTTTTTGGCTGCACAGATCTTGCTAATTCTTTGATACTGTATTGATAAACAGGTGGCCACATCACATTTTTCAGATAGAATCACTGAGATTTTACCTTTCTTTTCATACATATAAAAATGTTCCTCTGCTTTCAGGGATACTGCAGAAACTTCATTTTGGGAGTGAAAAGAGCAAACAAGAGAATACAGAATGGCCAGACTTCAGACCCAGATGAACCAAAAAAGCTTTATGGAGCCATATCCTGAGAGCTCCTTCTCTGAACTTCACATGGCTTAAACAAATGAAACTTCCTCATGGTTAGACTCCTTCAGTCCCTCTCTTTGAATGTAAGATCTTTTTTTTTTTTCAGCTTTGAACTACCCTCATGATGTCTCCTTAAGACACATACGAAAAGTACATGTACTCACACTTACCTCACTCTCATGAATGGGTTGTATGTAAACTCCTCAGCAATAGTAGATGGTACAGCTGGTTCTCCGATGCTACATTTTGTCTTCAAAAGAAACATATCACAATTCAAAAGAATTTTGTATTTCAGATATTTCAAAAGAAATATTTCACAACTGGTACAGTTTTTAAAAGACTGAACTTAAAATACTTTGCTGCTAAACTTAAATATAACTAGAGGAGGGCAATGGGTTTAGAAATATGCATTGCAAAAGTTTATGAAGGATTTCACAGAGTTAATTCAGAGAGAAATTTCCCCCTCTTTTACTAGGAGTTTCACTAAAAAAGGGATCCTGCATTCTTAAAGCTCCATTATAGGTGCAGGAAAACAAGTACCACATCTGGAATAAGGGGCTCTTCATCGCAAGGCCCGTATTCTGCCCCTTACGACCAGTGTGATGTCAGACAAATCACTCCCTTCTCTACACTTCAGTTAGGACCCTCATCTATAAAATGAAGGGGCTGGACTACATGACCATGGTGGTCTGTTCCAGATCCAAGTCTAAGATCATCTTGGTGCCCAGGCTCCCAGCTTTCTCCTTCCTCTTACTCCCCATCATTTTAATGCTAGCTATTACCTGGAGAGTATAATACTATCTGCTATAATGAAGAACTTTCTAAGAGCTCTTCAGCAACGGCACAAGCCACTAGGTGAGTTCCACATCCCCTCCGTGTGGAAGCCAAGATTGTATGACATTATCTAGTCTGCTTTATATCTATCATGTTTTAAAATTCACAAAATGGATACCTGGAAACAATCCCCTGCTTCTGTAACTTGCCTATGGTAATTATGGATTTAAGATGAAATTCAACCCCATGTCTCCTTGACATTAAGTCCAGGATTCTTTCCACTATCAGGGTCACCTCAGGCCTCAGTTTATATCAGGGCCTGCCTGAACAATCCGTGCAGACTGAATATCAGATGGAGAAGGTTCCTCAGGATATGTCATTCTGAAATACTCAGAAGGCACAAGCTCACCTCCTCTATTTCCTACTAGGTCTTAGCCTCCCAATCCATCACACCAATAGATCTGTTCCTGCCCGCATTCCCTTGTCACAATTCATCACCTGTCGGCATATTTAACCATAAAGTGAGCAAAGAAAAGTGATAAAACTAAACAGATGATTTGGCTGATAGTTATTGTCAGAAGCCAGAAAGGGAATAAAAATGAAAACGAATGGGGTTTTAGGACCATCTCTGGGCCAAATCAAAATAGAGAGAGTTTTAGAACGACTGAGAAGAACACAAGAATCCTGCTGGGTCACAATCGAAGTCATTTCCCCACAGATAACAATGATATTTACACAACTGGCAAATATTCTAAGAAACCAGAAAGCTCTCATGGAACCTTCTTAATCCTGCAGGAAGGTCTTAATAACTGCATATTTCCGTACTGTGGAGAGAATTCTTTTGGAGCTGTAGGGACTTCTTTAAAACATTTGCTTTTGGGGGAAGGTTTGCACAGAAGTCAAACTTTATGGCAACAATATTCCCTTGCCTCCACTCCTCTTTGTGCTGTATCCTCCTGTTAGAATGTAAATTCCTCAAGAGTAGGGACTGTCTTCACTTTTGTACTTTTATCCCTAAGACCCAGCACAGTGTCTGGAACATTAACATATAAAATAATTAATATGACATTCCATAGGTATGTAATAAATGTTTGTTGTCTGACACAATGCAGGATACCAGATGACGGAGCTCTAGTTACTGAACAGGACACACACAAAATCACGTATATTTGAAAGTGACAGGCCCAGTGGGAATACACATATGCCCTAGGCCAGGGCCATTTCCCTATTCAAGTTGTCCCCCTTATACAATAACTTAACAGTTTCAAGATGAGAGAACATTAAAGCTCCTATTCCTCTCCTAAACCCATCTCACTCACCTTAGCCCAGGCCAATTTTTCTTGAATAGCAACATTGTTTGGCTCAACATGACGTGCAAACTTGAGGTTATTGATGGTGTACTCATGACCACAGTATACTTTCTGGAGAAAGAACAAAGTATGCCATCTCTAAGAATGGGACTTGAAAAAAGGGATGAATTAATTTCTATTTCCAGACTCACCTAAATGAAAACATTCAAAGTTCTCCACTAGTTCACTCTTTCCCCTATGTAAAGTGATACCTGTCCGACTTTATCTCTAGGCCTTACAGGAATCCAACAGTCGCCAGTTGGTAGGTTTATGTGTAATGGAAAATACTCCTCAAGCCTTTGAGGGACTATAGGGCTCATGGTTTTAGTTTGGGAAAGACCAGAGATGAGTAAAAGCCTGTCAAGAAATGCTTACAGATGGTTAGGTGCCCTTCTGCCTCTCATTGGGGTGGCCACATCTGGTGCATAACATACATATATGCCTGGGAACAAAGTGCTTCCAGCAGAAAACAAAAAGACTAGGATAAAGAGGGAACAGCTAGAATCTGAAAGAAGAAAACCAAGGCAGAGTAATGAGGAAAGGAATGTGCTTCCAAGAATTTGCAAAGGGGTGATGCTATTTCTCCTTATTCTATGGATTCCAGGCAAGGGTAATAAGCTCTTTCCCACAGAGCCTACAGGCAACCATTCCAACTTGCTTTAAAATATCCTTGCCCTTTGCACAACTAACATACTTAGGAAAAGAAAGTATAACATACTGTTTCTGGGGGAAGACGGCCCAAAATTTCAAGCAGGGCTTTGTACATTTCATCTGCTGTTCCTTCATAAAACTTCCCACAACCAGCTACAAATAAGGTATCACCTGGAAGAAGAAATCTTGTTCAGTGAGACCAAAGTAGAGCCTAAGACACATGAATGACCCCTCAGCCAGGTCAGCAGCTGGGATCCTGTGGACTACGGCATCATTTATCTTTATGGTTTATCTTCGTGCTTTTTAAATCAAAGTTTTATTGGCATTTTTGTTTTTATTCCGCAGCCGTTTCTGTATATGCTGCCCCCACCTCATCCACCCAGCAGCACCCCTCCCCCCCAACCGCTTGGTAGGGCCTGTGATTTCATTAGCATAGGAAATTCCCAAATGAAGATCCTAGTCGGTACCTTCTCTGAAACTTCTGATCTCAACCAGTTGCCTAGAACACTGAGATATTAGGTGGCTTCCCAGGGTCATTTGCCTGTATGTATGTCCCAAATATGGGACTTGAACCCAGGTTTTTCTAGCTCCAAGGCCAGTTCCCACCTACTGCATAATGCTGCTTCTCACCCTTATAACAAAGAAAAATAGTTATGTAAAACTACGTGATACAGTGCCAATTCCTCTAGGCCCTCACTTTTCCAGGGAAAGGAAGGAGGTTCATTTGCTCATCTCTCCTTTCAGGCCAGGCTTGGTCATTATAATTATACATTGTCTATGATTAATTCAGGGCAAATGTAAGGTATAAAAACCAAAGCTGTCTGCCAACATGTGAAAATGACATGACTGGACTGCTCTTGACAGAGAATGTGCTTTGAATTGTCTTTCTTGTAGTGGGCATAAGGATAGAATTTGGTTAGACCACACAAAATCTGCCAGTGTCTGCCTCAGAAGGCATGAATGTACATGGTGGTTGGAATGGGTTAGGGATCAGTGACTAAGAGAAGCTTGTTACCTCCATGAGACTAAACTCAAGACCTTGGCTTCATGAACACTCTCCTTTAATCTAACCAAGGAGATCAGGTCACAAGAGGCATACAGGTCAGATGCCCAAATTTCAGCACAAGGTTCTGTCACATTCCATGAAGTCAGTATTTGGGGGCAGGTATGACTTTTTCTCTTTCATAGAAAGTCAGAGTCATTATTGAGATAACACCACAATTTCTCTTCCTAAAGGAGAAGTAGAAGTCACAAAGGCTTTAATACCCATGGACCCTCCATGGCTACCATCTTGATTGGCAAGAACCACACTAATTGGGAAGCCAATATGATAATCAAAGAAGACACTGCAGAATTGACTCCTCCCACCACCATTTGATCCTGCAGCTCCATATGAAAAAGTCTTTGGCCAAAATTTCCTCCTGAGGGAGAAAAAGACAAAACACAAGGCACTGGGGATAATTTTAGAGGGCGTGTTTATGTTCCCTTGAGAGAGACTTTCGCACTTTTCTCTTCCCCTGAATTGTCTTGTCTGATATAGCAGAAGATACAAATGAATCCCCAGAAATAGCAGAAGAGTCATCAGGAAGGCAAGCCAGGGGAAGCCGAAGACCTCAGAGAGATTCATGTTACTAATGATCCCCCACTGACAATAACCCAGATTATGCCTGGCTCTAGGATAGCCCTTTGTTTCATATGGTCACTACCTTTTCTTTTGGTTTGCTAAGTTCTAGAACTTAAAAAGAATAGACTCCTCAACATAGTTAGCAATGTATATACACTGTTCAGGGGGGTCTCATGCGCCTACCATCTTCAGAAACCAAATTCATTCTGAACACATACTAGCTGTGTGACCCTAGGCAAGTCACTTCACCTCCATCCACCTCAGTTTCCTCAACTGTAAAATGGGGATAATAACAGCACCTCCCTCTTGGGTTGCTGTGAGGATTAAATGAGATAATATTTGTAAAGCGCTTAGCCCAGTGCCTGGCACACAGTAGGTGCTATATAAATGCTTATTCCCTTCCCTTCCTGGCTGTTATCACTCAGTAAAGAAAGTCCATCAAGCCACAGAACTCACCTGCAGGGCTGTCTCTTAAACAGCCTAACTCCTCTCTTTTATGTTTTCTTATTAGTCTCTGATTATTATCCAAAACATCAAAACCAAATGAAACTCAACTTCTCTTCCACAGGAACACACCCACTAAGCACATAAAAATGTTTTCTTTCCTTGGTCCTCTGGCCCTAAGCAAAGCGTTAGCCATTCTCTCCTAACACTTCTGCTGTGTGGCTCCTGCTGGCCCTGGTGCTGGCCTGGCTAGGTTCAGACGTTCTCTCATCTGAAAGACAATGTTCTATTGGAAAGTCTTGAATTTGGAGCTTAAGGTCTGGATGAGAATCCTGGATCTGCTTACTACCTACGTGACCTTGTGCAAAAGACTTAACCTCAATGGGCCTCGGCTTCTTCCTTGGCAGAATGAAAGGTTTGTATCTTAGAGATGTTTTCCAACTCTAGATCTCAGGATGCTTTTATGCCCTCTCCTATTAGGGAAGAAAAACAGACAGGAACAGTGGCAAAGAATACCCTGCTCTTCTCAAAGATGTGGCATGTTTCCCTTTTCCTATCTTCCCCGGGGAAAGCTGTTAAACATTGGCAGAAGTAAAGAAGTTACAGAATTGCCTTTCATAAAAAATTGGGCATTTCCCTTTGCCCAGAGCCTCCACTGGTTTGCAGGGAATTGTCAGCTTTGTGAGGCTGACAGATGATGCATTTTGACGATGACAGGTATTACTTTCTAGCCTCGTAGGACCCTAAGTAGGAAAAACAGTCTGTTGTTAAGAACTAACTTGGGCATCTCCTAAGCACCTAGAGGTCTTCAAATGTATGCATATGCCAGTAAGGTACATGCCTGGGGGGACAGCAGAAGGTGTGAGGGCACGCGCGCGCGCGCGCGCGCACACACACACACACACACACCATTGTACTTACCTGTAAAAACAGCAGGGGGCTCTGAACTACTGGGCTTACTCACAAAATAACAGATGTGTCCAGAAGTGTGACATGGTGTCGACAGGCATTTGACAGTGAGAGATCCCACCTTGAATAAAGCAAGCAAAAGTGGGCTCCCAAAATAAGTTCAAGAAACACACAGACAAAGTGTAAACCCTCACCTAAGTTTGTCTTGGTCTCCACGGATCTTTGCTCAGATACTCTGCCCCCCCAACAAGGTACTCGTAGAGCCCACAAGAAGAAGAACAAATGTCCTTGGACAGGGGTTGTCAACCTTAAGTTATTTATCTTACACGTTACCCAGACTCCTGTTTTTCAAGTAACCAAAGCCATTAGTCTTAAACTTTGCTCCTAGGACAGCAGGCCCTGTTCTGTATCACAGACAGCAGCCTGCTCTCAAACAAAGGTACCAATTCTGTTCTTTCATTGCTAAATCATGTCTAGGGCGAACCAGTCATCCAGAGGTGATGGCCATGATTATCCAGAGACGACAGGCTTGATCCCCACTTCCAGTGCCACAGACTTTGAACTCTGGCTAATTAAGTTCGAAAGAAACCAAACGTAACCCAATTGATCTCAAACACCTCTGATTAAGAAAAAGAAAACTGCAGTCCCAGGGACAAGAATGAAAAGTTCAGTCATATATGGCCAGTTTTAGGCAGATGTGACTTAAAACAGCCCAGGTACAACGATTCCAGTTGTTAACCTATTCCAGGACAGAGAAGGCAGTTAATTCCAAAGTCCTTAGTTGCAAACTTCAGCATGGGAGCCCTCTAATAACCTGCCAAGAACAAACAGCCATTTTCAAACACACAAAAAGGCACTTTCCTGTCATGTGTTGGGCCTCTTCCTAGGGAAAATTTATCTTGGTGGGACAAGTGTGAGAGAAGCCAGTGGCTTGTTGGGCCAGGTCTGGCCTCTTGGGCATTTTACCTGGGCTGCTTCTGGTCCATCAACTTTCCTCACACAGTCACTATACACTGACCTACATTCAAAGTGAAACCACACTTCAAACCCTTTCCATTTGTTTCTTTTTACCTGTATCATAGTTAGGTGCGACACTTTTTGAGTGAGGGCCCCAACTCGATCATCTCCCCCATAGACTTTCAACCCACCTTCCATCTTTACGAGCTTTTCATTGCCTCCAGCATGGTCCCTAAAAGGTAAAAAGAGAAGACCCACAGCAATCTGCTGCTTAAAAGGAGAATGTTGCTTGCTTTTTAAATCTGATTTAAATCTTGTTTACATTCAACCTAATGATCACTTTGTCTTAGAAAAAGGACTCGGTGAGTATGCATTCCAAATGCAGAAAGCAATGTTTCTTATCCATTTGTTCCTCAGCACAAATGGGAAGAGTTTCTTTGGAACTACCAGCATCGAGGTGATGCCCAACCTCTAATATGGGCGGAAGCATATCCCACGGTGTCAGGTATACCTTCTGAGCAGGTGGACAAAGTTGCTGAAAAATCTGTACAGTTCTCTAGTGCCTTTTAACAAAGGGTCACCAAAAGTTTTACATAGAGGGATCTAGTCTGGGCCCCATTTCAGAAAAGGAGAAAGAGAAGCAAAAAAAGGGACCTGCCTGGGGTTTGGTAATGAATGTGAAACAACATGGAATAGAAATAAGACAGTGTGACGCTAAGCCCTGTGCCAGCCACTCCTGGGACAATGTCTGGTATGAGGATACCTAAAGAATAGGTCTTACTGATGAATTCTAAACTTTCAAACCATGGGGGAAACTTCCTCTCCTCCTGATCCTGGAAGTCTACACTTTTAACTTCTTCCCACTAACTCATTTGCAGGGATAAACCAGAAAGCACCTTTCTTAAAAAAGAAAACAAAATAACATTAAGAAAACTGTGTAGCACAGAGGTCTGGAGGTGACACTGCTCTTTCCCTATATTCAGTTAGGGCACAGCTAGAAATCAAAAGAGACCTCACTGTGAATTAGTTCAATACACTGTATACTTGGGAAAGAAAAGCTCACTTCAGAGAAATGTGGCTAAGAATTACAACTAAGAAAGATCTGGGAGGTCACGGTAATTACTTAAAATACTGATTTGATCCTGGCACATATGACATACAAAAGTAACTAGGTTAGTTTATCACTAAATTTGGAATTGGTCAGTCACTAACTAGAGTCCAATTTTGTGAAAAGGATGCCAAGAATACCAAAAAGCACTTAAAGGTCAGAAAATAGGGCCTACCCTATGAGGGTAATTTAATATGGAACAGGGAAGGCTAGAGAAAGGGACAATTATCTTCAAGAATAGAAAGGACTACTACTAAAAGGAGCACAGTGACCTAATGGGAACATCAGAAAAAATGGATTTAAATCACAGCAACAAAGCCTTATATTTGACAGAGGGAAAATCTTTTTGACAGTGAAAGCTGTTAAACACTGGTACAGGTAAAGAAATGACACAATTTATTCCTTATGGAAGGTATCTATCCACCCAGATCCCTTCCCCCACCTCCTTCCCTGTTTTTCAGCTCCCTTTTATGGGTTATCTCCCATTAGACTGTAACCTCTTTGAAGGGAGGGCACTTTTGTTGTTGTTTGCTTGTATATGTATCTCCAACATTTAACACAGGAGCCAGCAAATAGTGAGAGCTTAAGAAATACTTGTTCCCTGCCTCCCTGGCTTTCCTAAAAATCTTTATGAATATTTGTCTCAGGTATTCTAGAAGATTAAGAGCAGGAGATTGGCCTGGATGGTTTCAAGTTTATGGTTCAGTTACAGGTTTGTTTAAATCAATCATTATGCTTATCATTTTACAAATATTAGCCAATGCTTATCATATTCCCATGAAGTAGGGATTGAAGTTCTTACTTTAATGAAAAGAAAAAGAAGCCAAAAGAGTGAGGTTTCTGGTACAAGGACAACAGAGTCCAATCGAGGCCATGTTACAGCAGTATCATCTTGCAGTGACAAGGTTCAAGGCCATTTTTTAAAGGGACAAGAAGGTAGTTGTACTATGTCTCGATAACTGGAAAATAAAACCTAGGTAATTTGTTCCAAAGTTGGCAATCTGCTAGTAAATCAAAGAAATTCTCTGTTCTAACCAAAGAAATAAACCTTTCTTCTTAATTTTAATTTTAAGCACCCTTAAATTTTTTAGCAGATTTAAGAAAAAGACCTTTGGCAGACAACTTCCACAAAACAAAAATTCAATTATGTTTAGGTCTGTTCGTTTTTTGCTGATCAAAGGAAGGTCTCCAAACATTACTCAGTCATTTGACATTCGACTTTTTTTTAAATGCTTAAAACAGTTTAACTAATTTCTTTATGGAATTTAAGGCAAAAATTCCATTATGTAAGCTAATGCTAATCTGAGAAGAGCCTATCAAAGACTGCCTCTACAGAAAAAGAAGATCAGGCTAGTAAAGAAGCATTTTCACCAGATCTGTTGTCTCATCTCAGGCCTGCTTTGTTGCTCAGCCTGTCCTTCCCTGCCCTCTGCATTAGGTAATGATTCTCCTAAGACACACCAGTAGAAACCTTCCACATTCATGTCAGCATGCTTCATGCTCATCACCACACACTCAATTATATAAGGAATCTAATTAAGCAGGACTAAAAATCTGGGACATAGGAACTTCATGCAGGAGCACTCCTTAGGGGACAGAGAACTGTACTGGGAGTCAATAGGCCTATGGCTGAAACTGAGTGTTACCAAATTCTTAAGACTTTAGGCAAGTCATTTACCTTTTCATATGTAGAGATAATACCAGCTACTTTAGGAGTGTATAATTTCCCCTCAAAGAGAGCTACTTTACAATGCTTTTGCTTCCTCAGACTGTAAACACTCTGCTGAATTCCAGTTCCACCTCACCGATTTTAAACTTGCACGCAGCTAGCTGGATGTTCCATCAGCATCTTAAAATCATTATGTTCAAAACAGAACTCTTTATCTTTCTTCCTAAACTTATCCCTCCTCCAAATTTCCCTATTTCTGTTTAGGGTACCAGTCACCTTGGCTGGAAGGCAGGTTCAAAACCTCCATCATCCCAGACCCTTCATAAGCAATCAGTTGCTAAATCTTGTCAATTCTACCTCCACAAGACCTCTTACATCTATTGCCTAGTTTTCACATGCAAAGCCACCACCTTATTCCAGATCTTAATTACCTTTCACCTGGACTATTTCAATAGCTTCCTAATCGGACTTCCGGCTCACAGTCCCTTATCACCCAAATCTATCCTCCACACAATTGCCAAGATAATCTTCATAATGCAAAGATGTGACCATAGTACTATTTTGCTCAAAAATCTTCAATGGTTTCCTAGCTCTTTTAGGATAAAATACAAACTCAGCTTGGCACGTAAGGATTTCCACAATTTTGCTCCAACATGCTTTTCCAGAATTCTTTCCTATTCCCCTGCCTCACATACTCTGCGTTCCAGCCAAAGTGGAGGCAGTTCTGAACTTACCACACTCCATCGCCCTTCTCCTGCCTCCATCCAGGCCTTCAGTGGGCTGTTCTCACTTCTGTTGCTTAGAACCCTTGGCTCATGTTAAGGCTGAGCTCAGAGGCTACATCCTCTCTGAAAGCTTTCCTGATTCCTCCTAGTTCTTAGTGCTCTTTCTCCCTCCCTCAGATTATCTTGAATTTACTTATCTGTATATATTTTTCTATATTTTCCTTCACTCAGCAGAATGTAGGCTCCTGGTACTATTTCCTATCACTCTATCATGCACAAAGCATGTGCTTAATAAATGTTTGTTGAATTGGATTGAAAGGTATATATTCAGACACTATTAAATTCTTGCTTTGATACCTGCCTCATGACCCTTAGAGGAACTTGTGCTTTCCTAGTTAACTCAACATCTCACAGGAATATCAAAATGAACATGGACCAAGTTACAGTTCTTTCAAAGTCTTACTATACCTCTGTTTACACAGGCAAAAAGAAAATTTTTATAGAAATGCTTGCTTAAAGATGACAAAAAATGAGAACAGTCAATGTTGGTGGAGTTGTAGAAAACAGGCACACTAATGCATTGTTGATAGAACTGTGAATTAATAAAAATTGTTTTGAAAAACAATTTGAGATTATATAAATAAAGTGGCTAAAATGTCCATATCCTTCAATCTACTGATTCTACTAGGCATATACCCCAAGGGTGTAATTGATAAAAAGAAAGCCCTCTTGTGCACCAAAATATTTATAGCAGCACTATAGCAAAGAACTGGAAACATCATGGATGTCCATCAATTGGGGAATTGCTAAACAAATTGTGGCAAATGAATATAATAGAATATTACTGTTCTGTAAGAAATGATACATACAATGATTACGGAGAAGCAAAGAAAGAATTAACATGAACTGATGCAGAGTGAAATGAACAGAACTGAGAAAACAATATAACACAATGACTACAACAATGTAAATGAAGAGAACAACCACCATAAAATAATCGAAAATGAGTGTTGCAAAATTACAGAGAACAAGCTTGGACCCAAAGAAGAGACGTTAAGAAGCCAGTTCCCCACTCTGCAGAGATGAAAGATCCATAAGTGTGGACTCTATAGATTCTGTTAGGTTTTTTCAATACATTGATCCAATTTGCTGATATTTTCATTTCTTCCCCTTTTTTTCTAGAAAATGTCTTTGTTTTTTGGGATAGCTCTCTAGGAAGGGAATAGGGGGAAGGATACAAGGGGAAATTTAGATGATGTAAAAACAAGGAATAGCAATAAAAATTTATTAAAAAAAAAGAAGAAGAAAAAAGCTTTCTTACCAATGGTGATGAGTAGTAAGAACGGTGGTCAGTTTCACTCCATTTTTTTTTACTGCTTCCATAACCTACAACCAAACAAATGGAAAAACAAAGAGATCACAAGCCTAGTTATTCCCTACCTCTAGTACTATTGGCCTGGAGGTGGATGACACTCTAGACTTCATTGATTAAACAAGAAGAGGAAGTACAAAACATCTTTCTCATCTTCTTCCTTGGTCCCTTACCCAGTTATGAAGTCTGATTTAATAATCTTTTTTCATAAAACTTTTTAAGCCTTATGATGGTATCTAAGATTTATTTTCATTTATTTTAGTCATATGCACAAAAATTAATGGTCACCATGATATCAACCACGTGTGGGAATTGAATTTAGTGATGAGGGAATAACAAAGGGAGGTGCTATGATTAAATTCTGCCTGGAGTGCCTGGAGTTTCACACCCAGTGAGGTTATACAACGAAGTTAAAAAGAACCCAAAGCCAAAGCTATCTCTAGAAGAATTCCCGAGGAACTTCACACAAAGGCCATTCACATTACCTTCTGGGGTTGTACCGGATCCACAATAGCTGCTTCGTTAGTATCTTCATCAATGATCAGGTACATGTAGTTATCAGTTAGGGCTGGCAGTAACACAACCTTCATGGTGCTGTGTTCAATTATCTGACACTTTCTGTATTCAGTGTGGTGAGTAACAGTTCCCAGAAAGGCTGAACCTTGGAGATATAAATAATACAGATGCAGGTCAATGGCAGAACTTTATTATGACTGAACTGAGTAGAAGATCAAAGACAAATCCTTCAAGCTCCAGTAGTAAAGCCTCATAAACCTTGAAGAAGAAAGTAGGGAAGATGCTCCTTGGCCTGACACATTCAACTTCTACCCATTTTTTTCTGAGGGTTTCTTTTCTAAAGAAAGGGAATCTTCATCTGACCTATATTTATTACCAAATCATTGAAAATATGAAAAAATCCATCTGAATGAGGATCAAATTAGATCAAAACTGCCATTTAATGTCACTTACTAAGCATTAAAATGCACAAACAAACCCAGAGTATAAAAGGAAAAAAAAAAACACTAAATGTAGAGAACAAGTAAGACACAATTCAAAAAATGTTCAAATGTGGTTACTGCTAACTCAAGAGAAGAGCAGAGCTGAAAACCCAGAAAATATCTCAGAAGTCCATTTAAGCCATTTGTTTAATCTCTAGCACCATACCATCGAAGTAGTTAGTAGTTTAGATAAGGAGGGAAGGAATCCTCCAAACTAAAATAAAGATTCTCAAAATTCTTTCAGGAACAAGTATTTAAAAAATGTAAAAGATGTCAAGGCCCACTGATGTGTGGTCAGTCCTGGGGTTAAAGTTGGCTGGCAGGGCAGGTGCCTCATGGGGGAACTCAGTTTGAATGACGGGTGGCAGGCAAGGGAGTGACATCTGGGAGAAGAGCAGCAAACCAGGCCCCATAGATTTGAGGATCTTCACGGACCTTACTCTCAGGAGCACTACGTAAAAATCAAGCACTTCAGTGCTTCTTCATGCATGGCAGGGAAACAAAAAATTGGAGCTTTAATGATTAAACAACATATACCAACTCTGATTCTCCCTTTTCTTTGCCTCATACTCAGCAAAATACATATTTTAAAAATTCTGAGCTCATGTGAAATAGTACCCCACCTAAGCCTCAATATAAACCTTCATTATGCCCTGTTCAATTTTCTAACTCTGAAGTCAGTGTGTTGACAAATACTGACATGACCAAGCTAGGCTGCATGACTTAGATCTGGCAAGCGCTTTACTCCCAGGGAAGGTAGGGACACAGTAAGAACGATTAAATATGTGTTAACTGGGATTCCTTAGACTTACACCATCTTCCTTGAAAGTTCTATAGATTTTCTCCATTTATACTTTATTTACTCACACTATACAAATAACTTGTTCCCCTTGACTTCTTTTTTCTCCCCTACTCCAAACCTTTGATCCCCAGTGAATTAGTATATATGTTTCCCATTAGGACTAAGACTATGCCCTGAGGAAGGCAGGATTTTGGACAACTGGATCAGAGATCTTTTCTATTTAATCTAAAAGGAACATCTTAAGTAAAGTCAAGTCCATTTTAAAGAAAGCAATTTATTTATCTTCCTTAATCAAAAAACCGGTTTCATTTCTCTACAAAGAGAACCACTGCTCAGCATTGCTTGAGAAAGACCACAGTCAAAGGATTTTAGGCCAACAAATATATGTAATAAGGTCTGGGTCATATACACACTAAAGCCCTGACTTTGATAAGCATCCATGAGGAAGAGTAGGAAGAAATATAGTCTACAGGAAACTTTTGTAATGAGGCCGTTTTCCCTATTTCAGACCGTGGGCCACACTTATCTAGGCTGAAAAATGTAAATATCTGGAGAAAGAAGGCAATATCTGCTGCATGTCCTACTAAACACTCCTAGCTACTGCAGCCAAGTGTGAAAGTTGACAGTCAGTCAGCGCTGGCAAATGTAACAATTGGCTCCACAGCTGCAACTCTAGCCCTAGCCTTTACCTCTAATTCCTTGCAAAACATACAAAGAGAAAAGAGCAATTTCAAAATTATTAGTAAGATAGCCCAACACATCAATGGGGCTAGATTGTGACATAGCATGAATCTCTTGCACAAGAAAAAAAATATAAAAATATATTTATTGAGATTTATATATTGCAATCCACTGGGCAGAAAATCTAGGCATATAAATCATAAAAATGTAAATGGTATAAAAGAGCCCCAAAGTTTTAACTACATAAGTAGAACACCCACTGCCTTCTACAGGTATGGGATCAAAGACTTGAAGCTGGAAGGAAACCCAGAGGTGATTAAGTCTGACCCTTAATTTTAGAGGTGAGAAACTGAAGCCCAAAGATATTAAGAGATTTGGCTAGGTTCACTCGGCCAGGAAGTGTTTAAGGTAGGATTTGAAACCACAGTCTTCAGAGATGAACATTATGCAGTGTCCCAAAAGTCTTAGTGCAGCTTTAAGCTTTACTATTACACATGCAAGAGAGACCCTTACAGAAGCAGGAATAGGAAGAAAAAAATTAGATAGTCTTCTAATCCATGGAGTTCTGGGTCACAAAGAAAAAACACCAGAGAAGACCTCAGCTACTATACTAGTGCATATGGAAAGGAAGAATTCCTGAAATGGGACTTGAAACACCAGAATACTTGTTAGCCTTTTGGTAATAAACATCTCCTCATCAAATACAAGCCCTTCAGAACACTCCCATGTAGTTGACAAGCTACCTTCAGTCCTTTTTTACCATGTATTCTGGACCTCAATGGCCTTTCTATTGATCAACAATGATAAGGTAGATGTTGATTAAAAAAAAAAAAGCATGACCTCAAGACATTTCTCTGTTTCTCCTGTCATTTATCTCTCTTTCACACAGTTTTATTAATTCCAAGATATTATCATACTTCTTCAAGTAAGAGCTACTGTTGGTGTGATACTTAGAAAATCTTGTGTAAGATCAGTGGCATCTGTCATTATTACTACCTTGCAGGGGAACTAAGCTTTACTTGTAGAAAAGACTACCTCACTTTTAAGCACTCCGCTCTGAGTAGCTTGCAAAAACCCCAAACAGAAGCTAGCTTCTCTGCACTTTGATACTACTACATTACCACCTGTGGTGTCAGGGAGCTTGCACAACCCTCCAGAACCGGGCCAATTAATCCTCCACGGCTGAGAATGCTAGGGTGGCCTTTGCAATGCCAAGGCTGGGCTTCATCTGAGTGATCCAGGACCTTTGCTACCTACCACGGGACCGGAGCCCAGCCTCTTCCTCCCTCTCACCAGCACCTTATTTGGGGGGGAGTGAGCACTGGCTAGGCCACTCTATCCGTGCCCCTTGTCCCCTTCCCCCTCCCCCAGCGGCATTACTGAAAGGATCAGGAGATTACGTAACCGAATCCAAACCCCCAACGAGGCTGGGGATCTCTTCTTAGCCATCGACTCACAGGTCAATGGAGACATTTTATTTGAACCCCCTAGTTAGGCAACCGGACAGCGGAGGAGGCCTGGCACTTTCGGGATGCTGCTCGGGACTCCCCGGCCCGCCAGCCCGGGGAGCGAGCGCTTCACACTGGGTTCGCCAGCCTGGGTCGCGGTCCCTGGAATGCCTGGGCGGGCAGGCGAGCGCTCCTCCTAGCCGCATCCCGGGCCGGGAGAACGCAGACGTGACAGCCACGGGGCCTCCCCCGGCGGGGCCGGGGGCGTGCGTGGAAAGGGTCTGGAAGTGCGCTCCGCCTGCCTCCGGCGGGGGAGGAAGACAATCCCGGCCCCGCACGCACGTCCCACGGGTCAGCCGTTGCGGAACCGCGCGGAGCGCCGGCCGGCAGCACCTGTCAGGCAAGCCGGGGCCGAGGGCTAGCCCCGCAAGCTTTCCGGCTGCTCCCCTCTGGGCCGGGCTGTCTCCTTTCACCTACCCACAGAGCGCCTGGCCCAGGTGGCTCCCAGGAGGGCGAAGCTCCGGCGGCCCAGGTGCCCAAAGCACCAGACCATGTTCCGGAGGGAAGAGCAGCGGAGCGCTCTGAGAGGCCGAGCCCTGACATCGCGTTCTCGTCATCGACGCACCTCAGCCAATCCCCGCTGGCCTCCTCGCCACGCGCCCGCCGCTCCCTCCGCCCCGACCCGCGGCCGCAGCCAATCAGTGCGCGGCTGCCGGGCTCCGGCCCCCAGCTCCCCCTCCGCTCGCCCCTCCCCCCAATACCGGCCGCGGAGAAGTGTCGTTGTAGTTGTGGGGTCGCCGGGGCACCCTGGGAAGCGGCGGCGGGGGGTACAAGGAGATAGAGGCCCTCGTGGAGCTGCGTCCTCCACCCTCCGTAGCAGCACGGCCCTGCTAGGAAGGGCAGCGCCACTATGACCTTCCCGGACTCCGGTCACCTGGAGCAGGGTTCAGCGACTCCCAGCCCCCAGCCGAGGGGGGAGGAAAGTCGAGAGCAGTCTACGGTGTCTCTTTTCGATGATGGAAAGGCGAGTTCCGAGAAAGTTTGGCTTCGTTGGGTAGCCGTAGGCGTCAGGTGACTGCCCTTGGGCAGAGTCCACGTGATACGGTGACACTTGGGTAGGCTCGCTCCGGACTTCTAAACATGGCTGCAGCTCGTCAGTTACCCCGGTTTTGGGAATGGGGCAAAAACATCGTCTGCGTGGGAAGGAACTACGCGGATCACGTTAAGGAGATGAAGAGCGCCGTCCTCAGCGAGCCAGTGATCTTCCTGAAACCTTCCACTGCTTATGCCCCGGAGGGCACCCCGATACTCATGCCCCCTTACAGCCGCAACCTGCACCATGAACTGGAGCTGGCGGTGGTGATGGGGAAGCAGACCTGCGCCGTGTCCGAGGCCGAGGCCATGGGCTTCGTGGCAGGCTACGCCTTGTGCCTGGATATGACTGCCAGGGACGTGCAGGACGAGTGCAAGAAGAAGGGGCTGCCCTGGACCCTGGCCAAGAGCTTCACTTCCTCGTGCCCAGTCAGCAAGTTCGTGCCCAAGGAGAAGATCCCGGACCCGCATAAGCTTAAACTCTGGCTCAAGGTCAACGGCCAGCTGAGACAGGAGGGCGAGACGTCCAACATGATCTTCTCCATCCCCTACATAATCAGCTATGTCTCCAAGATAATAACATTGGAAGAAGGGGACATTATTTTGACTGGGACTCCGAAAGGAGTTGGGCCTGTTCAAGAAAATGATGAGATACAGGCTGGAATAGATGGGATTATCACTATGAGCTTTAAGGTGGAAAAATCAAAGCATTGAGGTTATGGCAGTTGCTCTGGTTCCCAAGCTGCCAAATCCTGATGTCCTGATTCACTTTTTAATGACAATGGTTGAGTGAGGGGTAGATAGAGGAGACTGAAGAAATAAGAGTAAATAAGAGTTGTGGATACCTATTAAATCCAAACATTAATTGCTAATCGGAATCTGTGTTTTTTGTTTTTGTTTTTGCTAGGCAATGGGGTTAAATGACTTGCCCAGGGTCACACAGCTAGTAGGTATCAGGTGTCTGAGGCCAGATTTCAACTCAGATCCTCCATCTGCTGTGCCACCTAGCTGCCCCAGGAATCTGTATTTTTCTACAAGCTAAATTACTGTTTCTAGAAGGCCTAAGATTTTTTTTTTCTGTGTAGATCATTCTGGAATTTGTGCTGTAGAAAAGCATTAAAATATAAAAGATTCTAAGAATCATCCTTTAAATCTGTGTGTTTTTAAAAGTAGCCATTGATTGATGAAGATTTTTAGAATTTTGAAGGGATCTGAAGGATCATCCAGCCAACCATTCGTGTCCCACCTTCTTATTCTTAGCTTGACTTGATTTATTGAAGTGCCCTTTGAGATCAGCATGTTTTTTGTGAGAACAGTGTCGACACTGTTGTCATAAAAATGATTGTGTCGTGTCAGCCATCCATACTTCCTTCTTGAAGTGACCTTGTGACCAACTGCATGAATTTGGGGTTGCAACAGAACTTTGATGAGTATCAACTTTTTGATATTGGCTTCCTTAGCACTATATTCTTCACTACTAACTTACTAACTTAGTGAGCCAGTTGTTATATCTGGACTTTCTCAATAGCAAAAGAGAGGGTCTGGAGAGAAGTTGAAATACTTAGAAGAGCTACTTTGGCTGTTTCCTGTTCCATTTTCTGAATGTATGTGGGGAGATGTACAGATGGCTGTGTTTTAATTGGTGGTCCCTCATACTGAGTTTTCAAGCTTCCCTAGTTTGCAAAGGAAAAAAAAATTTTTTTCATGTGCTTAAGCAGTAAAAACAACTGTAAGATCATGAATCAAAAGGCATTAATTGGCTGGATGAAGAAGACCTCATGAATCTGGTTTGTGAGTAGTTGCTAGTTAGAAATCTTTTCGTATTACTGTGGTACTTATTAATACTTCTGAAATTGGAAATTATTTTGGAGAAGAGCCATAAATGAATGTTATATTAAAAATATTTTATGTTATTCACATCAATACACCTATCATACATTTTATGTGTTTTGAGATGCAGGTAAGGTTTCTCCCCCCCAATACATTGTTATTTCATTAAATATTTATCAGTTACATGCAAAAAATTTTTTCCCTTTTTTTTTTTAATTTTGAGTTCAAAATTCTCTCCCTCCCCCTTCCCCAACTTGAGAAGGCAAGCAATTTGATATAGATCATACATGTGAAGTCATGCAAAACATTTCCATATTAGCCATGTTGCAAAAGAAAACACAGACCAAAACAAACAAAAGACAAGAAAAATAAAGAAAGTAAAAAAGGTATGCTTCAGTCTTCATTTAGACTCCATCATTTCTTTCTCTGGAGGTGGAAAGCATTTTTCACCATGAGGCCTCTGGAATTGTCTTAGATCATTGTATTGCTAAGAATAGCTAAGTCATTCACAGTTGATCATCATACAATATTGCTATTACTATGTACAATGTTCTCCTGGTTCTGCTCTCTTCACTTTGCATCAGTTTATATATGTCTTCCCAGGTTTTTCAGAAATCATCCTGCTCATCATTTCTTATAACACAATAGTATTCCATCACAGTCATATACCATAACTTTGGTCAGCCATTCCCCAATTGATGGATATCTCCTCAATTTCCAATTCTTTGCCACAACAAAAAGAGCTGCTATAAATAGTTTTGTTCATATAGGTGTTGTTCCTTTTTCTTTGATCTCTTAGTAGTCTGTATTACTGGGTCAAAGGGTATGCACAGTTTCATAGCCTTTTAGACATAATTTCAAATTGTTCTCCAGAATGATTAGATCAGTTCACAACTCCAACTACAATGTATTAGTGTCCCAGTTTTTCTGCATCTCCTTCAACATTTGTCATTTTCCTTTTCTGTCATATTAGCCACTATGGTAGGTGTGAGGTGGTACCTCAGAGTTATTCTAATGTGCATTTCTCAGTTATTTAGAACATTTTTTCATATGACTCTAGATAGCTTTGATTTCTTTTTCTGAAAACTGCCTGTTCATATCCTTTGATCATTTATTAATTCAGGATGTAGGTCAAGTTTACATCTACTTTTTAAATTAAATTTTATTCTTTTCAAAGAAACAACAATCTGCCTTATCTCCTTCCCTTTTAAGATAAAAAGAAAACCCCTGTTTCAAACATATGTAATCAAGCAAAACAAATTTCTGCATTGGCCATCACCAAAAGAAGATAGATATTTTATTTGGCACTATTGAGTCTTTTTCTGTCAGGAGGTGGATAGCATGTTTTATCATTAGTCTTCTGTAATAATGGTTTATCATCACACTGATCAGAGTTCCTAAGCCTTTCAGCGTTGTTTGTCTTTACAATATTGTTGTCATTGTATAGTTTTTTCTCCTGACTCTTTTCCCCTCATTCTGTATCAATTCATAGAAGTCTTCCCAGGTTTCTCTGAGACCATCTTTCATCATTTCTTATAGCACAATAGTATTCTGCCAGTTTTCTATACTGTAACTTGTTCACCTATTCCTCACTTGATGGGAATCACTCCCTCAGCTTCTAATTCTTTGCCACCTCAAAAAGAACTCTTAAGTATATTTTGTACATCCTTAGAGTTTGTTTTGCTTAGGTCGAATTCCTTCTTCAATGTGTCTCCCTCTTACCCTTTTCCTCCTATTTCCCTGTTCAGTGAAATGTATTTCTGTACCTAGATGTGAATATGTATATTCTTCCCTCTGACCAATTTAGATGAGAGATTCAAGTATCAGTCACTACTCCTATCCCTTCTTCCTCATCTATATAGACTTCTACTTGTACACCCTGATTATGTGAGATAATTTCCTTTACGTGAGATAATTTCTTGATGTCTGACTCTTTGTGAATCCCTGGACATTAGCATTCCAGTTCTATCCACAAGGTTTTCTTAGCATTGGTTTACCATTTCCATTTCCAGTGGATTAAGGCAAAGAGACCTAAGTGACTTGCCCAGAGTCACACAGCTAGTAAATGTCTGAGGCTGGCTTTGAACTCAGGTCTTCCTGACTCCAGGCCCAGAGCTGTATCCACTGAGCCATCTAGCTGCCTTGAGATAATTTCCTAGCCTTCCTTTACTTTTCTCCCCTAATGTGTCCCTCTTCCTTCTCTTTCCATTCTTTTAAGATCTTCAAGACATAACAACAGACCCACTCCCAGGCCTTCCCTGGAAGACTCCCTCTATGATTCTTGAAGATGACAGGGTTCAGAGGGGTCACATTCATCATCTCCCCATATTCAAATGTAAGCAGTTTATCCTTGTTTAGCCCTCATGATTGTTAGTTCATATTTATCTTTTTATCTTTCTCTTAACTTCTGTGTTTGAACTTTAAAGTTTTTCTCAGCTCTGGTCTTTTCATCAAAAATGCTTGGAAGTTCTCTGTTTCATTCAAGATCCATTTTTTTTCTCCTGCATAATTATCCTCACGGGGCTTTTTGGTTATTGTTATTCTTGGCTGTAAGCCTTGATTAATTGTGGAAGAATGATTAATTGGGGTATGGTGTCTGCCTGCACAAAGGAAACGGGCACAGTTCATAAAACCAGAAGCATTTATTGGGTAAGTACAGTACATGCAAACATGGGGCACAGTAGAACCTAATCTGACTGCTCCACAGATTGGGGGTTTATATGCTTGTACAACAAAGAAAGTCAGGAGAATAGGAAGAATACAGAATATCTGGAACCAGGATGTTTGTCCATTTGGGGCCAGTACAAACTAGTTTCAGCTAGCCCTGTGGTTGCTGGTACAGGAGAGGTGTTCCAGATGCACTCAGTGGACACTGCAAAGGATCACTATGTCAAACTTGAGCAACACTCATTCTGCCTCTTAGCTGATCTTGAGTTCCAGGTTATTTCAGCCTCTTCTCTATAATAAGGAAACTCAAGTAAATCAAGGTAATTAATAAACTCATTATTCATTCCACTTCCACAACTTGTATCCTTTGCCTTCTGAAATATATTCCAAGGTCTCTTCTTCTTCATAGCAGTGGCTGCTAAATCATGTGTTATCTTGACTTACTCCTCAGTAATTGAATTCTTTCTTTCTGGCTGCTTGTAGTATTTTTCTTTTGTCCTGAAAGCTATGAATTTGACCTATATTATTCCTAGAAGATTTCATTTTGGGATTTCTTTCAGGAAGTGACCAGTGAATTCTTTATATTTCTATGTTCACCTCTTATTCTAAGAGATCTAGGCAGTTTTAAGATTTCTTGAAATATGATTTCTTGAAATTTTTTTTTTTTTTGCTCATGGCTTTCAGGATTCTTGATTTTTTTTTTCTTCTTGATCCTTTTCCTGGGTCAGTTGTTTTTGCTGTGAGATATCGTTCATTTTCTTCTATTTTTTTAATCTTTTGATTTTGTTTTAATATTTCTTGTTGTCTTTTGGAATCATTGATTTCAATTTGGTCCATTCTAATCTTCAGGCAGTTTGTTGCTTGTGCAAGGTTTTTTATCTCTTGTGCTAAACTACTAATTATCTTTCCAATTCTTTCTTCCTTATCTCTCATCTCTTTTCCAATTTCTTCCTCTAGCACTTTTATTTATTTAATAAAATTAACTTAAAAAAAAACAACCTCTTGCTTCATTTCTTCCAGGAATCCTAGCTGAATTTGTCCCCAGGCTGTGTTTTTATTTGAGGATTTGCTTGTAGATATTTTGAAGTAATTCTCTTCTTTTGGGTTTGTGTCTTGAGCATCCCTATAATTATATTAAATTTTTATGATAGAATCCTTTTTTGTTTGTTGTTTGCTCATTATTTCAGCATGCTTTTTGACTTCAGGCTTGATGTTAGGACCAGGCTCTGTGCATTTCTGGGGGGAAGATCTGGGCTGGCTCTGCTGTTTCTTTTCTTGGGATATTGAGTGTTATGTTGTTCTAGGCTCTCAAAAACAGTTCATCCAGGGGATTTGCAAGTTTTCAGTGCTTCCAAAGTAGTCTGACCATGGCAAAGTCTGATCACTGCCCTTCTGGTTTGAGCTCAGTAATTTTCTGACCTGGGATGGGTCTGAGCAACGGCTGCTGCTGGACTCATACTATCAGCCTTCCCTGGCTATTTCTCTGCAGACTTCAGAAACTGGAACTGAGTCCAACTCTGCTCCTAGAGTCCAGGCCACCATTGCTGGTTGATTCTGGATTTGCTTGGTGCACAGGATAGGGGCTGCTTTTTACCTTGGCAAGGTGTAGATCCTGTCCTTATTCCTCCCTGGATCTGTGACTTAGTAACGAGCAGCAGAGCTGCCAGATAGCACCTGTTTCCACTCCTTGTAGGAGTTTGGAATGAGTTTGGGATCTCATCTTGCCCTGCTGCACAGCCTCTTCCTGTGCTGAAGTGTCCTGACCTTGGTGCTCCTGTCCACACCCTGTCCCCAACGTCTGTAAACCCCTCTGCTTGTCACCTTATGCTGTGCTGGACTAGAAAAAATGATTTTTTCTTTCCCCCTTGTATTTCCCCATCAGTATTTGATCATGGACCCTGTACCATTACTGATTGTCATGGGAGCTCTGACCTGCTCCATTTCTGTCTTGAGGTGGTTGCCTCTCCTTAGGCAGCCTGGTAGCCTTTCTGCTCCTGGTGGTTTACCATATTAGTGCCAGACAGTGCAGACACCAGATCACTTTAGCATGCTGCGTCTCAGCATTCCTGAGCTCAAACAATCCACCAATCTCAATCTCCCTAAAGTTGATATTCTTAAATAATGTCTTGCCATGTAACTACACTACTCAAGGAATTTTAATGCCTCTCTGTTGCCTCTGGAATAAAACGCAAACCACTTGACATTTATAACCTTTTACAATCTGGCTGCAGCCTACCTTTCTAGACTAATCTCATATTATTCCCTTTTCATGCATTCTACATTTGAGCAAAATTGACTTACTTGCTGTTCCCTGTAGACAACTTTGATTTTCTGTCTCATCCTTTTGTACAAGCTAGTTCCATGTCTGGAAGTCTACCTCATGGAACCCTTTAGCTTCCATCAAGACTTAATTGTCATGCCTCCTCCTGCACAAAGCTTTTCCTGATCCTTTCCCCCAGATATTAATGACGTTCTTTCATGCAAATTACTTTGCAAGAAATACAATACCCATTATGCATATGAAGTCATACAAAATATATTTCTGCATTAGCCAGAACAAAAAAAGTTTTTAAAAGAATAAATGCAAACTAAAAACTGTCACCTAGAAAAAAGTGTTCAAAATCATTAATGACTAGAGAAATGCAAAATATGAAGATGGCTTCCTTGAAATCAACATGCTAGCTCTTTTTGTGGTGGCAAAGAATTAGAAATTAAGGGGATATTCATCAATTGGGGAATGACTGAACAAGTGGCATATGGTGGTAATGGAATACTATTGTGCTATAAGAAATGACAAGCAGGATGATTTTAGAAAAACCTGGAAAGATTTAAACTAACTGATGCAAAGTGAAGTGAATAGAACCAGGAGAACATTGTACACAGTAACAGCAATATTTTATGATGATCAACTGTGAATGACTTAACTATTCTCAGCAATACAGTGATGTAAGACAATTCCAAAGGACCTATGATGACAAGTGTTATCCACTTCCACAGAAAGAACTGTGATGGATTCTGAATGCAGATTGAAGCATATTATTTTTCACTTTTTTTTATGGGTTTGTTTGTGGTCTGTGTTTTCTTTCACATCATGACTAATATGGAAATATGTTTTGCATGATTGCACATGTATAACCTATATCAAATTGCTTACTATGTCTGGGAAGGGGAAGGGGAAGGAGAGAAGGAGAGAATTTGGAACTCAAAATTAAAAAAATGAACATGAAATGTTTTTATATGTAATTGGGAAAAATTATATATGTATGTGTATATATATGTATATGTGTGTATATATATATATACATATATATACACACACATATATATAAATCACCATGCTATGCAAAATTATGTAGTAAAAACCACAAGGCTTATGGGGAACATGAGGTTGGATCCTGAAAATTTCACTAATGACATAAAACAAGATAGGAACCTAATGAAAATAGTAGCACAGTTTTATGTATGCTGGCAAAGTCCAATCACTACAGGCAAAAAGGTGGCTTCAGTAGACCACAACTCCCGGGTTGGGGGCTCATAAGCCATAGCAGAAGTGGAGGAGAGGGGCAGCTAGGGAGCACAGTGGACCTTGGAGTCAGGAGGACCTGAGTTCAAATGTGACCTCAGACACTTGATACTTGTTAGCTGTGTGACCCCGGGGAAAAAAAAAAAAGTGGAGGAGAAAGGAGGGGCAGACCAGCCCTCCTTAGCCCACAGCTCCTCCTGCACCAGAAGATAAACAATAAATATTAACCTTTACCTTGAAAAAGACCTGGAGTGATTGCTTGCCTTCTTGGGGAAGGCGGAAGGGAAGGAAGGATGGAGAAAAAAGTTTGGAACTCAAAATTTTGTAACAGTGAATGTTGAAAACTTTCTTTACATGTAATTGGAAAAAAATAAAATACTATTTTAAAAACAAACAAACAAACAAAAAGGAAAAAGATAAAGACCTGAAGTTTGCTTGTGGAAAAGGGTACTGAAAAGGTTACAGCTTGTGAATTGTTACGAACACAGTTTTCTGTGTTTTTTCAATGTTTCTCAAGGGCAAAATCATGAATAAACAAATAAAATTCATGTTATGCTCAAATCATTCCCTAATATATCAATCATATTAGAACAATTTCAAATTGTCAAAATAAGGGTTATATATTTTGCATTTCCTTATCTGTATATATTTTGTTTTACCTTAAGAGAACATAAGCTCTTTGAGGGCAGAGATTGTTTCAGTTCAGTCAGTTGGTAAGCATTTAATTAGTGTCTACTACATGCAGGTACTGTACTAAGCACTGGGGAAACAAAGAAAGGCAAAAGACAGTTCCTTCTCTCCAGGAGCTCATTTTTGTTTGTTTGTTTGCTTGTTTTTACCCCCAGTTTCTTGTATCGTGCCTGGCATATAACAGGAGCTTAATAAATGTTTGATGAATTGAAATTAAACATAATCTTGTGATATCACTATTGTGACTTTTCATCAGGAATGCTTTCAGAGTATTAAAGCATTGAATTATGAACAGAATTCAATGTTTATTATAAATTGCCTGCTGTGCACAGACACTGTGGTAGGCATTGGAGGAAATACATACAAAGTTTAAATAAGACTAGTTCTTGCCCTCATGTAAATACTGTCAAATAGAGGAAGAAGTCACAAACATAGATAACTTTTATACATAACATTATATGTGTGTCACAAAAGTGCAAAACAATGAGGTCCAGAGATGAAGGTAATTTCTAACGGGGGTATCTAAGGACCCTTAGTGAAAGAAATAGCATTTGAGTTGGGCTTTAAAGGATGGATAGGAATTCTAACCCACAAGGAGGCAAAAGAACATTTCAGGCATAAGAAACAGGGCCAAAGCATGGGCAGAAAAGTGCAGGATCAATCATATATAATATACATATTTATGTAATTTTTTCAGACATGACCATTGTTATGATTTGTCTTGTTTAACTATGCTTATTTGTTACAAGGGATTGTTCTGTTCAGGATGCAGGTAAGGAATTTTTGGGAAGTGACAATGATGAAAAAATAGAAAATATCAATAAAACATTGGAAAATAAAAAAGTGTAGGACAGCAACTATATGGAGAGTAGGAATGAGGAAGAGACATAGAAAAATACACTTTGACTGAAGTGCAAAGTGTGGGGAGGGAAATAATATGAGATAAGACTAGAAAAGAAGACTGGTGACAGATTGTGGAGGATGTGGAGAACCTTTGACTGACAAAGAAATCTGACCTTACATGGTAAGTGTGAGGCATGTGTCACCCACTAAATATTTCTGACCTGAGATATAGTAATTATCTGACTATATCTACACATTAAAAAAAAACAAAACAAGACTGTTCTAGTAGCAATACAAAAAATGGATTGAAGGAGAGCAAGAATGGGGAGGAAAAGACCTGTTAAGAAGCAATTATAATCATAGTCCAGGAAGATGGTAGTAAAGGCTTTGGTACTACAGTAGTGGTAGAAAAGGGAGCAGATTCTAACACTAAAATGGAAAAAAATCAGGTAATTGATTTGCTATCAGAGAAAAGGGACTAGGAAGAAATAACCTGAAGGTTTTGAGACTAGGTGATTAAATTTCAGATTAAGTTCAGTAAGTAAATTGGATAAAGCCAGGATTAAAATGGGATATTTTAAGATATCATTTCCATCATTGTTAATCATTTCCAATGTTGTCAATCATTTATCAAGGCTAGATAAAAGTATATTAAAATATTTATTAAACTTAATATGGCTATAAGGCATCAAACTGTAATACTTAGTAAAACAATTTAAGGAAGACTATCTTACTAGATATTTGGGCAATGGAAAAGTACTACTAGAAGGTTAAGTTCAAAGTTAACCTGTTTTATCTCAAGAAGTATAAAAAGAAGTAGAACAATATATGATATGAGACTGGTACAGCAATATAGAAATTCTAGTAGAAATAAAGACAGGAAGAATAGTAGCCCTAAAGATGAGGGAAATTTATTTTTCTTTTAGGTAGTAAAAGATGAGGTTGATAAGACTAGTACTTTCAGTTCTGGGAATAAATTTATATCTGAATTTTAGGTATCCATCCATTTGCAATCTTCAATTTATTAACAAAACAGTAGTATTGTAAAAGACAGCTACCATGTACCTGTAAATTCATTTTGAAATCATGTCTAGACTTTGCAATACTAATTCCTCTCAGTCCTATGGAGGAGCCATATGTCATAGTTCACATAGAAAGATGCTTGTCCCTTCAATGAAAGGGTTATAAAGTTTTCAATCTTAAGTGCAAATCCCTAGCATAGTGCAGAGGAAAGAGTGCTGGATATGTAGTAAGACAACCTGGCTTTGAATTTTGGTACCTGTTAAATTATGACCATTCATAATGTAGCTAAGGGCTCTCTGAATTCCTACATTTGGCAGAAAAAGCTTTTCCAAATGAATGATTATGTGGTAACTCAAATGTATAAACCAGGGAAAAGGCAAAGGAGGAGATCCACATGTAAGACTTGTCCAAAAGAGATTTATTAAAAGATATTCTGTACAGCCACCTAAGGTTTGAGGCAGACAGGAGATAAGAATAAAATACTACAGTCCTGCAAATCTGTGTCAAGATTCAGGTGATGGTATATAGCAGGTGCAAAAATGGAGTCTCAGCAGGTTGTTTTTTGTTTGTTTGTTTTCATAGAAAAAGTTCCATCTCTGCCATGTATTAGAGATGCTTCATGGGTTCCAGGATAGTGAATGATGAGGAGGAGCAAGGTGCTATTTCTTACCTCTGCTTCTAGATCTATACTTTGGGATCTTTGATTGAAGTAATTGGTTGAAAGGGATGAGAATTTGGGATTGAAATGTTTCCTATTTATTCAAGTTTGGTTAATGTGAAGTCACTCCCTAATTGATAAATGAACAGTCAGTTTTCAGATGAAAACTATCTATATCAGCTATCTATAACCATATGAAAAAATGCTTTAAATCACTATTGATTGGAGAAATTCAAATTAAAACGTGAAGTACTACCTCCCACCTATTATATGGCTAATAGGACAGAAAAGGAAAATGACAAATTTTGGAGGGGATGTGGGAAAATTAAGACATTAATGCATTGTTGATGGAATTGTGAACTGATTGAACCATTCTGTAAAGCAATTTGGAACTATAATGAAAAGGCTACAAAACATGCATACCTTTTGACCTAGCAATACCACTACTAGGTCTGTATCCCAAAAAAGATTTAAAAAAAAAAAGAAAAGGACTTGTATGTACAAAAATATTTATAGCAGCTCTTTTCTTGTGGCAAAAAAAATTGTAAAATTGAGGGAATGCCCATCAATTGGCAAGTGACTGCACAAATTGTGGTATATGATTATGATGGAACACTATTGTGATATAAGAAATGATGAGCAGGATGCTCTCAGAAAAACCTGGAAAGACTTATAAAAACTGATGCAAAGTGAAATGAATAGAACCAGGAGAACATTGTAAACAGTAACAGCAGTATTGTATGATGATCAACTATGGATGACTTATCTATTCTCAGCAATACGATGATCCAAGACAACTCTAGAGGACTTATGATGAAAAATGCTATTCATCCCCAAAGAAAGAATTGATGGTATCTGAATACAGAGCTAAGCATGCTTTTTTTAAACTCTATTTTTCTTGAGGTTTTTTTTTTGTCTATGTTTTCTTTTATAATATGACTAATATGGAAATATGTTTTGCATGACTACACATATATAGCCTGTATCAAATTGCTTGCTATCTCAATAAGGGCAATGGGGAGGGAGGAAAGGAGAGAATTTGGAACTCAAAATTTAAAAAATGAATGTTAAAAATTGTTTTTACATGTAATTGGGGAAAAATAAAATACTAAAAAAAAAATTTTTAGAAAACCAAGGGGGATGTGGAAGATTTTATCTAAACTGGAGAGGGAAGAATCCCATGGAGCATGAGTGAAGCTGAGCTCCCCTAGCCACTTCTGGTGATAGCACATAGCTCTGTGCTGAAGGATTTCTGCTTTGGGATGGCAAAGTCATCATTTTATTAGTCCCTATTATATAGGATCTCAGTTGTTTTGGGGTTACTTGGGCCTAGGTGGGTCTTTCCAAGGAATTCTACTTCTTAAATTGCCTGTCATGTGTCAAAATAATGTCACTGGATTTCTCAAGTGAAGATCAAAGAAGGTACTTTCAGCTTTTTCCCAAAAGGATAGGAATTATCAGATTCTATAGGGGAGGGAGAATACATTTCCAACAACCACAATCTTTTACTTATTAATATGGCTATGGATAAATATAGGTGTACATGGGTATATTTTCTCAACGATAATAAATTCATTTATATTCACCAAAGTGAGAAAAGCTGAGACTTGCAGTTTCCAAATTCTAAGAAGCAAACTTTAAATACAGTAAGAAGGATTATAGAAACCACAAAGCATACACTATGAAATGAACTGCCACAGACACAGTGTAAGAGGACCCACAATTCTGGTGTAACCTTGGGTAAGTTAGTCACTCCAGGCCTCAGTTTCCTCTTCTGTGAAATGAGGGGATTGGACTAGGTGACTTCTAAGGTCCTTCTAGCTCTAAATCTATGGTTTTATGCATTCCTTGGGACTAAGGCCACTTTAGCAAAAGGGAAGCAGTTCTTTAGTATATTGGTAGAACAGTTCATGTACTTCCATGAGGATGTAAGCTTATTTTAGCAACAATAATAACTCATACTTTATATAGAACTTTAAGATTTATAAACCATTTCCTTATAACAATCCTTTGGGGTAGTCATTACAGGTATTACTATATTAATTTTAAAGCTGAATAAACTGCCATTCTTTAGGAACTTGACTATGGTTACACAGGTAAGTAAATGGCCAAGCTAGAACTTGAATCCACATCTTTTGACTCCAAATCCAGTGTTCTCTCCATTGTGCCATGCTGAAAAGATAATTTTCTAACATAGCTTATTATTACTTGAATTTGGATTGAATCATATGACACAAAATATGACATACTGCAAAAATATGATAAAGCAGGTCTCATTGATAAATTGAGTACCAGTTCTATCTGCCAACACTAGGATTATAAAAGATTTTCACTTACTTTATACATTCAGTCTTGATGATGAAGTGATAACTTTTGAATTACTGGCCCCCAAATGTCGACATAATTCTTACAGACTGTGGGACATGTTGATTATAGTAGTTGATCTTCCAAATTTGAATTCTATACAGTGGAACACGAGTTATATGTTGCTGTCCATAACCAATCAACTTCTTTAGTGTAGGTATGAGAAAAACTGAGTTAAGAGAGGCTCATAATTTAATATCCTTGGGAATTTCTAAAACCTTTAAAGTTCCTGGGACTACAGTACTACTCTAAACTAGTAAAACCTTTGAAGCCAATCTCCTCCCAAGTGACTCAGACTCTTCAATGTAAATCTGCAAGTCATCAAGCCTTTAGCAAAATGTGGATAATGCTGTTTTGCCATCATAGAAGGTAGATTTTCCCCCAGGAAGGTACTGACAAACCAGTTGCACCACACTGTCCATGGACTACTTCAACTTTCACTCTGACAGTGATGACAATTCTCTTTCCATGTCACAGATATTATTTTTCTAAAATAAGCCACATTCATTCTGCAGTGAAATAAGATTTTAAGCTTTAAAGTTTTTCTTCTGGAAAGATAAAGTTGGGGGGAGGATATGGGAAGCACAAAGTGGCTAGGAAAAAGAACTCACACATTCTGGTAGGAAAGATCTATAAGGTTTATTAGTCTTGATGAACATGTTCCAATGTCCTTTGGAAGAAATATGGTACCTAAACCACTAAATAGAATTTTAGAGAATGTGAGCTCAGTAGCCATTTCCCCACAACTCTCTGTCCAACTCTATAAAGACTGACCTTAAATAAAGAGAGGAAGGAAACATTATAAGAATTTACCACAACAATAAGATACAATATTTGGTCAAAGTACAATTTAAATATTTTTTGCTTTTTAAAAAAAACATATTCCTTTTTCAAAGTAGTTGAAACTTCTAATAGCTTTTCAGATTTTCAAATTTATTACTCTTTCCAGACAACATCCTACTGGCTTCAATAGGATCAGCAAGCTTACATGAAAGCACATCAGTTCTCAGTCCACCTCTTGCCTTGGGTGATAACACAAACTGTATGGGAGAAAAGAAAAAAAAAACTTTATTCCCTTGTATTTGAAAAACTGGATGTTAAATTTTGTAAGCATTAACATACATTTTCACCACAATGCAAGCATAGATCCAATAGACATTAGGATCCCACTATTAAATCTAAAACAACAGAATTATACATAGCCACTGATAAACTAAACACCTATAATTATAATGAATGATTTTGACCCCGGAAAAGAGATGAGGAAATGTACCTCTCCCCTTAAATTGAAGATTTAGGGAACTTTATATGGAATGTTGTGTATATTGTCATTTGGAGTTGAGGTGCAGATTCTGTTTAATTATTTCTTTCCTTTCCTTACAAGAGTAATCTCAATGAGTGGGAGGTGGGGGTCAGGGTCAGGGAAAAGTGAAAAAAACTGGTATAAAAACAATAAAATATGAATTAGATCAATACTTAGTTTCATACAAAAGACACACCTGTTACTAGCATGTGTTTTGAAACTATTTATATTTACATCCCTTTTAAAGTACCTCAGAGAGAAACCATTCAAATCAAGCACTGTGCTAGATTCTGGGTATACAAACACGAAATTAAAAATCGTCCTTTCCAAAAAGGAGTTTACATTCCAGTGGCGAGATACAACATTTACATAGAAAAGTAAATACAATGAATTTAGGTGGAAAAGACGTCCAAGAACTAGGGAGATCAGGAAAGCTTTACTGAAGGGTGTGGAGTCCGAGAAGAAGCTTGGAGGAAGCTAAGGATTCTAAGAGGTGGAAGTGAGAAGGGACTGCCTTCCAGGTTTAGGAGACCTGCCCAAGTAAGGACTCAGAGGTAAGATATAGAATGAAAAATGCAGGAAACAGTAAGTAGACCAGTTTGGTGAGAGAAGAGGAGTAATATGAAATAATTCTAGAAAGACAGACTGGAGCCATGCTATGAAAGGCTTTAAATGCCAAGCTGAGGAGTTTGTACTTTGTCCTAGAGGCAATAGGAAGTTGCTGAAGCTTTTCAAGCAGGGAAATGACGTGTTCAGACCTGTGCTTTAGCAAGATTATTTTGGCAGCTTTGTGGAGGATGGATTGTAAAGGAGAGAAACAGGAAGCAGGGAGACAAATTGGGAGGCTATTGCTATGGTCCATTTAAGAGGTGATGAAGGCCTGAACTAGACTGCTGGTTGCATGAGTAGAGAAATGAGGATGGATGCAAAAGACATTGTAGAGAGAATTGATAAGACTTGGCAACTGATTGGATATGGTAACGAGAAAAAGTGAAGAGCTGAAGATGACTCTAGAATTGTGAAACTGAGGATGGTGGTTCTCTCAACAGAAACTGGGAAATTTGGAGGAGGGGAGGGTTTAGGCAAGAAAATAATGTTACATTTTAAACATGGTGAGTTTGAGATGCTTTTGAGAGAGCCAGGTGGAAATGTTAACTAGGCAGTTGATGATGTGGTATAGAAGCTCAAGAGAAAGATTAGTACACAATCGAGGGTTGTTTAAGGACAGGAAATACCCAAAAAAGGGCAGCAGGGAAGTAGCTGGGAAAGATTGAAGATGTGTGCCTGTGTGTGTGTGTGTGTGTGTGTATAAGAGACAGAGAGACAGACAGACAGAGAAACAGGGAGAGAGAATATCTATCAAGGAGACAAGTTCCTACAGTCAGTCAATAAACATTTATTAAGCACCTACTATTTGCCAAGCTGAAATGCTCTATTCAAAATTGTTTTTGGGGGAGAGTGCTTTGGGAATTGTCTTACTTTTGAAATAGGAACTATTTAGTTGAATTCAACATTTATTAACCTCTATATGAAGAACTCTATTAGAAATACAAAAACAAAAATGCCTCAAGGAACTTATATCAGTATTCTTTTTTTAAAGTGTATGATAGCAAGAGAAAATATACTGATTGTTGTTTTAAGATGGGCTTATCTTGCATTTATCAGTTCTTTCTCTATTTGTGTATAACACATATTTGAAACAGCATGGGTTTTCTCCTCTGCAATTTCTGGGATCTTCTGGAAATCAGACTACAACAGAAAATGCAAGGCTGGGAATTGAATTGCCTAGTACTTTTAATATAAAGGCAGCTGCTTAAGATCATTTAATGTCATGCTACTGTGGGACATTTAAAACAAAAGTGACCCTCTATACCTTATGGGAAACACACTATAAACACATCGGAGAAAGATGCAGTTTATAATGTGAACTTACTAGATGGTTACTTGGTTGGTTTGATAGGGAACCCCTGGGCTCAAGGGTAACATGAGACGACTAAGAATTCATTAACAATACACCAATGACTCAAGGGAGGAGCTAGGACCTAGCAATGTTCCCTAGGGCAGCTGGCTGTGGTGTCTGATGACAGATTCCCTAAATGACAGCTAGGTGCTAAAAAAAATGTTTTTATAAGAGATAGAGGTGAAGGATTTTAGCTTGGCTGATTCCAACATGCATCTGTTAATTATACTAAGGGTTAAGATACTTGGCAACATAGTTTTGTTGTTGCTGTTGTTGTTGATCTATTTATTTTCTTTAGTTTAGTGGAAAATATTTATCCTTCCATTTGTCTTCCAGCACATGCATAGTTCTGTACACCTGGGCATCAGGCATCATTAAAATAATCAATTCCCTGATTTATTGTATCCACATATAACAATTATACAAAGTCAGTTCCTTCAAGAGGGATGCACTTGTGTCTTACTAGAACTTGTTTGGATTTATAACATAAAATATTGCCACAAAATTCACCAACTTTTAAATAAATTTTGCTTCTTTCCAAGAGAAATTGCCACTTTATTGTTGTTTTCTGTTCTTCTGTTAGCGCAAGAAATTCATGTACCTAATTTAAAAAAAAAGATCAAACATATAATAGAAGCTATAACATGAGGATAATATGAAACTTAAGATTATTAACTGAAAATGGAATTTTATTTGCACTGATCTTTGGCCAGTTCTTCTGATTAAGAGTGGTAAGTAAAGGGAGGTAAAGAAGGTAATGAACCTGAACAGGGAGTGACTCACTGGCAGCCAATCAGGATGCTCAATATGAAAATGCTCCCCCTTAATACGGAAGAAACAACATTTGAAACAAAAATGTGTTTAAAAATATCATGGGAAATTTTTACATTAAGAAATTAATACTCATGCCCAAGTGCACTAGTTAATTATATCCAAATATTTGCTAGTTATGTTATATAAGGTTCCACATAGGAAACTCATAGTTATCTTTTTCTTTTCTTTTCTTTTTGGTTAGGCAATGGGGTTAAGTGACTTGCTTACACAAAGCTAGTGAGTGTTATGTGTCTGAGGCCGGATTTGAACTCAGGTCCTCCTGAATCCAGGGCCAGTGGTCTATCCACTGCACCATCTAGCTACCCCTATAGTTATCTTTTTCAAGAAACTTAATATCAGTACTTCACACTACCTTGTGATTAGTGGAATTCACCCATGCTCATAATTTACCTACTTTGAGAATTATGTTTAAGCATAATTTTCTTTGACCAAAGACCTCGGTCACTGTGTTCAGTGTGATTCTAATATATGTTTGTTGGTGGCCCAGTGTGACTTTAAAAAGAGTTTGTTTTAAATAGGCCATCCTATGCATGAATGTATTTGTCTTATGTGTTAAAATAACCGGATTGATACCTTTAGCCCCGTTGGAAGAACATAGAGAACAATTGTTCTTAAAATTAAGGACTATGGGTCAGTGTGGGAATATTTATAAACTCTTTTTATATTTACCGTGAAGCCTAGAGTTTCCTCAGCAACAGTTCCTGTAAGGTTACAGGAATGAAGAGTGCCGGTGTGATCAGTGAGATCAATCAGCAAATCAAAGCTGAGAAACACAGATTTATGTCCCGAAAAATCTTTGTTGCAGAATGAAGATGTACAAGTGCTAGATGCTTCACTTACAAAATAACCACAGCCTGAACTGTAAGAGATAGAAAAATGGAAATAATGAAATGTGCATTACAATGCTGCAAACCCCTGATGATCAAAGCTGACTAGAATGTTTGATTGTTGACAATGTTTTTAACTTGCTCTGAATATTTTTCCAATATGGTCTTTTAGGGAAAAAAACACAGAGTAGAAGTGAGAAGAAGAGGAATAAAGAAAGAAAAGAGGAGGCCAAATAAAGATGGGATCCGCTATCTCCAGCTTTTAGGAGCCTACTAAACATTTATAAACTATAAATTATCATATAAATTTGAGTTCTTCTTTATATTAACTAAGATGTGGACAAATTCTTTCCTTCTACCACTCCAATTTAAGAGATGTTAAGGGAAGTTTTATTAGACAAGCCAATCTATGGCTAGACTTTGGTAGAATAAGGATAAGAAATCAATAATATTGGTTCTTTTGTATTTGTTTTCAGGAGAGACAGAGGAGCCCTAGGAGCCCCTAGAAGCTAAGGGAGAGAGTCTAGGACAACTAAAGGCAACATTCCTTTCCATTAAGGATTTTTTTTTCCTACTTGAGACCAAAAAAAAAAAAGTTTAAAGACAAATAAAAGCAGCTTTAGTGAATTTTTCCATTCCTCATGTTCCCACCCTTAAGTGGCATAGGCATGAGAGCAAAAGAAAAATTAATGCGAAGTAGTGGGGCATAGTAAGAACTGTCCTCAGAAATCAGAAAGACCTGACCCCATCTCTGACACAAACTGGATGGATGACCATAGGTAAGTCATTTTATCTCTCAATGGCCCAGACAAATCTAACACTATAAGCTGCTGATTTGCATAGGTGAAGAGCATTTCCATACCAGGAAATTTCCTTCCCCAATGAAATCAGAGGTCCAAAATAAATCATAACCATAACCACAGGAAAGTGCTTTGTAAACTATAAATCATGATGCACATTAGCTATCATTATTATTATTACATTTCTATAGGATTTTACAATTTTTAAAGTGTTTTGGCATTCATAATTTCATGTGACCTTTACTACAATCCTGTGAGATAGAAGGGGCAGTTAATAACAAATAAGAAGAAATGGATGAGAAAACAACCCAAGAGAGACAAATGACTTGCCCAACATCATAGCTTAAGTAGAAGAGGTGAGACTTTTCCCCCATGGATACTAAATATAATGCCAGACTTGGAGTTAGGAAAGATTTGAGTTCAAATTTTGTTGCTGTCATTCCCTGTGTGACCTAACAAAAGTAATCTAATCTCTCTGCACTTCATCTTGTTGATTAATAGTTGGCATTCACAAGTGAAGGTTAAGGACAGGAAATACCCAAAAAAGGGCAGTAGGGAAACAGCTGGAAAGATTGAAGATAAAAGCATGTACCTATGTGCATGTGTGTATGAGAGAGAGAGAATAAGAATATCTATCAAGGGGACAAAATAACCTGGCTACTTACCATCTGTTTCGTGCTATTTTCACAGCTTCATTATCAATGTTCAATGTAGAAATGTGAGCGTAAAGGATGCCGTAGAAGGGGTAAGTTTTTCCCTTATTCTTCAAGGCTATTGCCTTTAATTGTTCTACTGTATACACATCAACTATTGTCTGTACTAAAAGTTAAAAGATATGTGTCACTTCATCATTTCTAACCACAACATTAAAAATAAAATAAAATTTAACATATGTAAAATAAAAAAGCAAACTAATATTAACATTTATTAATTGTATTGAAATTTATTATATTTTTAATTCAAAATATTTCACTATATTTTTGCATACGCTGCTCAATAAGAATGCAATAAGGTATGTTCATATGGATGATCCAAGTACTATTTTATAAATTACTGCTCCCTAAAACATTCACAATTTTGTTGTTACTTTCAGCATATGAGATTTTTATGTATCACTTAACATAAACTATATGCTAGTATGACAAATGATCACTTATTTAATGTATTTGAATATTGATTTGAGTGTGCAATTCTAAGACCAACTACATGATTGCTTTCAAGCACATTGTAATATTACTTTAAAAAATGTCTCTTAAAGTCCATTTTTTCCCACTTGTCTTCCTCTTTATTGCTAAGAAGAAATTAGAAATGGTACTGGAGAGAAACAAAAGTTTTTATAAGAATAGATACTAATGCTATGAATGTAATTAGTTTGTCAACTGTGGGAAAAAATATTATTGAGGAAAGCTTGACAGAAGAATAGGAAATGGGATCTTGGGTTTAGGAAAGAAAATTATAGGATAAGAAGTTAGAACAACAGGGATAGTGATAGAGATGGGCAAAAACAGCCTGGTATAAAACAGTCATGTAATAGTATACATGAGAGATAGAACCAGACTGAAGCAAAAATTGACAAAGAAAGAGAAAAAGAGGAAAATTTAATGTGGAAAAATACACCAGTCAAGCTTTCTTTTTGTAACTTTTGGAATAATTTTGGTAGTGTAAAAAAGTGTTTCCATGCAATAGGACTTTGGGTTGGATTTTGGCTGTCCTTACAGAATCAAGTATAGAAACAAAAGTCAACAGAAAGTCC